>NC_060284.1:35241970-35504196 GCF_021613505.1 Equus quagga
TCCCCAACTTCCCCCTCATTGCCCCTTCCCCCAGTGAGGATTACTCAGGAATTATAGAGCAGGGATTGGAACACACTGACTCTTGGCACATTGATTGGTGTTTGCAGCTATGAACATATCATAAAGATTCAGTACGTTTTTGAGGATGTTACAAATTGTTATATTGTTTTCTCTTGCACAGTTGTCTCATTTTAAAACCCTCACAACTAACATTGTCTTTTGGAATACAGTTGGACTAAACATAGAATCCAGAAAAGAGGAAAAGGTAATGAAAATAAATTACGAAATAATATTTCCTGGAAATGATTGCCACAAGTGGTAACCAGCCACAACTTTTTATTGTGGACTAGTTAGTGCTAATCATCACACCAAGTGCCTTATGAATGCCATCTCATGTAATCATTTTAGCAAGCTGGTATATATTACGTATATTACACATCTAGAAACAGATTCAGAATGTGCATGACTGACACTAGGTCTCGTGGGTAGCAAGTGTGGATTCAAGCCTATTTTCTTAAAATTTTCAATATCTCGATATTCAAACTTCTGTGAAAGAAGTCATCTTTTACAAAATTGCTATCTATATTTGACTTTTAAGAACTCATATATTTTGAAATTGCATTGGGTATGGAATAAATGTGTTTTGTTATCTACATTTTTTTGAGAAATAGCTTGAATGATGCCATGAGCTGGCATAAAAGCCCAGTAGTTAAACTCCCAAAGACTCAAAAGAGAAAGAATATCAATTATCTTTTCCAGTATATTTTTTTCTCTCTTTAAATAATGTATATGTCCTCTTTATTTTATGTGCAAAATTTTATAACTTAGGCACCTTATTTCAAGCAGGTTTCATTTTTATTGTCTTTGAAAAAATCATTTTCAATCCAAAGCAAATCATGCTTTGCTTAACATCCATTTTATGCATGGAAGACTTGTGGTTGTATTAATAGTATTGTTTATTTACATCTCCCTAAACCAATAATCAAAGATTGCACATACTTATTTGTTTTCCTATTCTTCTTCTTCAAAATGACTTTGACTGAAGTTGTCATCTTTTACTGAAAATAGCAAAACATGAGGATGTGAACTTTGTATTTTTAATTTTCTTATGATTTCTCTTGGTAGTCCTTTTTCTAATACATCAGTTCATCACTGTATTCACTTGATCATTTTGCATTTTTATTTAAGTTATTTAAAAGTTTATCTAAATATAACTATGTCTACACACCAAACCAATGATGGAAATTAGACTTTTAACTATTTACATGGTTAGTTTTAACTGTCTACATTGGTTAGTACATGGTCTATTCTATTCTATTCTATAGACTATTCTATTCCAAAGACTCTATTCTATAGAGCCAAACTCAAAAATTCAAGAAACCCCAGAATGTGATTATTTTTGTAACATACACTCATAAATTTTAGTTTTTATTAATATTCAATAAAATTGCCTTTATTGTCTTGAAAAGTAATATATTTAAGAAGTACATTTAAGATACCAAGTGTCATAAAGTATACAGAAAGTTCCTGTCTTTAAGAGTCATCGTTTACTTTTATTTTTTTAGTGAGGAAGATTGGCCCTGAGCTATCATCTGTTACCAATCTCCCTCCTTTTTTTTTCTGCTTTTTCTCCCCCAAATCCTCCCAGTACATAGTTGTATACTTTAGTTGTGGGTCCCTCTAGTTGTGGCATTTTTCCTCCTTTTGATTGAGGAAGATTGTCCTTGAGCTAACATCTGTGATGATTTTTCTCCATTTGTTTGTATGTGGGGTGCTGTCACAGCATGGCCTGATGAGTGGTGTGTAGGCCCACGCCTAGAATGCAAATCCATGAACCCTTTGATGACCAAACAGGACACGCAAACTTAACCACTATGCCACTGGGCAGGCCTCCTCTTTTATTTTCGCTTTTGAAAAATAGTCATTATATTTGGAGATTTTATTGTTGATAATGATTTAATTAAGCTAACTAGTAAATGTTCTATTAAAGTTTATAAAATTGAATGTAGTCAATGGACAAAACAGCATTTATGGCACTCCATGTCCTGTATGAATTTAAAGGGATACCTCATAGGGTGTGTTTAAGGGAATTGCTGCTAGCTTATATACTTGCGTGAAAATCAAACGCAAAGTACTATGGGGAGAAGCAAAATAAATTCTTTTGAAATTCAGTTTGTGCCTAATTAACTTAACTGGTCATCATAGCATAGGGCTCTTGGCAAAATGTCCTGATCTTGAATCACTGTGGAACTGCTGATTTCACTCTGTCTCTATCCATGCAGATTCCTTTTATTAATGAGGGAATACTGAATAAGCAGTGCACATCAGTACACCATCATATCTAGAAAAAAATGCAGGCTGCTTGGAATTATTTGGAATTTAGGTAAAGCAACATGTGAGTACAATAACCCTGACAGAATGATTGTAAACTGATTTTTCTGTAATATCCATATATTTTCATGTATTTATATATTATACACATAATATAATGAAATATCTATTATATATTTATGTGAAGCATTATTATAATATTTATATTTATATCATATCAAAATTTTTAGACATAACAGAAAATGAAAGAAAGAAGGCAATTCCATTTACAATTACATCACAAAGAATAAAATACCTAGGCAAAGGAACTGTATACTCGAAACTACCAGGTGTTAATGAAAAAAGATGAAGACACAAATAAATGGAAAGATATTCCATGCTCATGGATTGGAAGAATCAATATTGTTAAAATGTCCATACCTAAAGCAGTCTACAGATTCAATGCAATCTCTCTCATAATTCCAAAAGCATTTTTCAAAGAAATACAACAAATAATCCTAAAACTTGTATAGAACCACAAATAAACTCAAATAGCCAAAGCAATCTTGAGAAAGGAAGACAAAGCTGGAGGCATCATGCTCCCTGATTTCAAACTATATTACAAAGCTATGGTAACTAAAACAGTATAGTATTGGCATAAAAACAGACACACAGATCAATGGAAGAGAATAGAGAGCCCAGAAATAAACCTGTGCATCTATGGTCAATTTATGACAAATAAGTCAAGAACATACAATGGGAAAAGGACAGTCTCTTCAATAAGTGGTGTTGGGAAACCTGGTCAACCACATTCAAAAAAAAAGAAACTTGACCACTATCCTACACTGTATGCAAAAATTAACTCAAAATGGATTGAAGACTTGAGCATAAGACCTGAAACCATAAAACTCCTAGAAGAAAACATAGGTGATAATCTCCTTTACATTAGTCTTGGTGATGAGTTTTTGAATTTGACACCAAAGCAAAAGCAACAAAAGTAAAAATAAATAAGTAGGGCTACATCATACTAAAAAGCTTCTGCACAGCAAAGGAAACCATCAACAAAATGGAAAGGCAACCTACTAAATGGGAGAAAATATTTTCAAATCATGTATGTGATAAGGAGCTAATACCAAAAAAATATAAAAAACTGATACGACTCAAGAGCAAAAAAACAATCCAATTAAAAAGTGGATGGAAGATCTGAATAGACATTTTTCCAAAGAAGACATATGGATGGTCAACAGGTACATGAAAAGATGCTCAACGTTGTTAATCATCAGGGAAATGCAAATCAAAACCACAATGAGATATCACCTCACACCTGTTAGAATGCCTATTATCAAAAAGACAAGTGATAACAAGTGCTGCCCATGATGTGGAGAAAAAGGAATCTTGGTGCATTGTTGGTGAGAATGTAAATTGGTGCATTCACTATGGAAAACAGTATGGAGATTTGTCAAAAAATTAAAGAACTACCATATGATCCAGTAATTCCACTTCTGGGTATTTATCCAAAGAAAATAAAAACACTAACTCAAAAAGACATATGCACCCCCATGTTCATTGCAGCATTGTTTATAATAGCCAAGATATGGAAACAACCTAAGTGCCCATCAACGGATGAATTGTTAAAGAAATTATTTTATATATAATGAAATATTATTTAGCCCTAAAAACGAGTGAAATCTTGCCATTTGCTACAATGTGGATGGACCTCAAGGGCATTCTTCTAAGAGAAATAAGTGAGACAGAGAAAGACAAACACCATATGATCTCCCTTATATGTGGAATATAAAAAACAACGACAACAAGCTCATAGATACAGAGGACAGATTGTTGGCTGCCAGAGCTGGGGATGGGGGGTGGGAGAAATGGGTAAAGAGGGCCAAAAAGTAAAAATAAAAAGTAAAATTTGAAAAAACTCAAAAATATTAAAAAACCCAAGCAATCAAAACAGAGATCCCCAAATCTGTGCACGAAAAGTCCTTAATTTTATCTTATATACCTTTTGAACAAGTTGGCTAGCTGGTTTCCTAACCCATAAAAAATTACTAGTTAAAAAAGTTTGTCACGCATAAATCTTATTTTTTGATTGAATAACAGCACCTATGAATATGTGGTCATCTGTCTTTATTGCTCTAGTCTACTTTGAGATTGAACTGTATTCAAATATGGTGACATGTCTCACTATGTATAGTGAGAACAGCGGTTTGTGGTATTCCAGTGCCATTTCTAAAATATTCCTTATTCACTAGTTTTATTTCTATATTGTGATGTTTGAGGTTTTGAAAGAGATATAGAGCTGTGGTTGGGATTTGACAAGTTATAGAGCTGTAGTCTAGAGAATTTAGCCAGAAAGAAAAATACTCATAAATTATAAACTAGAGTAGAAAGAACACAGTCAGCATCTTCTTTGACTTTGCTTTGTTCACTGTTCATTTTGGCAGACTCATAAGTGTTGTATCTAAAGCGTTTAAAACCTCAAAACCCCAAAACCCCAAAACCATATGCCCAACCTTTTAATTTCTTATGACAGTCAGTGGAAAAATGAAACTTACTCCAGGTATTCTTTGTTAACTCCAATAAATCAGGCTTCTTTCTTTTCCTTTTTTTTTTTTTAAGGCACTAACAAAGCAATGCAGATGCATAGGGCATTGTGTGAACTGGTAAACTTTAAGATCTATCAGAACGTTTTCTTTTTGACTCACTTCCAAACATACGTCTCTCTAGCATCTCTGCCTATCTCCATGTCCAGTTTTCCTTTCAGGTGGTCTTGCATCTGTCTCCCACAGGAAATTTAAGCCAAAGAACTTAGCTTCATGAAGGGTAAGATAATGCCAAATCAAGAACTCAAACATTCAAGTAGTCATGTTTTCACCACCGATTATTTAAGTAAAATAATATCACAAATATTTCTTAGTATTATTTTATATAAAACACTGCAATAAGAATTTCTGCTTTAAACCATGATGGGTTATGAAAAACTTAGTTTACCCTTCCACTTACTAGAATATTACACAACAGCAAAATATATGAAACAAGAGTTCTCAGACATTGGGCAGCAGGCAGCTCAGGACTGCACTCAGGGAGAGAAGGGAACCATACATGATAAGCCTACAACTACTCCAACTTACCGCCTAGAGGTAGTTTCCAGTCAGTGGTGCAGGGAGGGGGAATCTAAACAGTCTTGGGGCCTCGCTGAGTGGAGGAGACAGAATCAGAGTTTGGGGAGATCCATTTGTAGAGTAGAGCACCATAGTAAGAATTGCTCAGAAAGAAAGAGAGAGTTTGAGAATGAAAGAGAGTGAGCAAGCTCTGGAGATCTGCAGAAGAATCCATTGTACTCTTGAGCTGAGTACTCTCTGTGTGAGTAGACACTAACCAAGGATGGGTAAAGAGCCACCAGAAAGCAGTAGGCCAAAAAATGTCCAGATATCTCATAAAACTAGGGATACTTTGCTTTCTTACCAGCCGGTGTTGTAAACACTTTGTAATGCCAGGACCTCGTGTAGAATCCTCAGAAGAATATTGCCCTTGTAGTGGGGCTAAATAAGCCCCAGAATAAGCTTTCTCTGGACATACCCTATTAAAGCTTCACATCAAGCCTGAAAAGGACCAAAATAATTTCAAGTAACATAATTGTGGTCCAAAAGAAAACCCAGCAGTATATAAAAGAATTCAACATTGAGTGCCCAACAACGTTAAATTTGCAACATCTGGTGTGGGGGCCTAGAATTGGCCACCCCAAGATATGTCTCTTTAGCATGAGGATTATTTTGGGCTGCTTACTTTTGAAAACTGCAGACAGGAAAGAGACTCTGAAAAGTGGAATTTACTTACCCTTTGTTAAGAGACATTTACATTTGTAAGGGAAATCTCCGTCTGTAAAGGTGTCTCCCTCTCTGTACCAGGAAGAAGGGGGAATGATCTTGTCTCTAGAAACTCTCAATCAATGCCAAAGGCAAGGACTTAAATCTGCATCTTTTTTACGGTACTTGTCTGATAACCTCCTATAACTTGCTCCCCACACCCCCAACATCTTCCTTTGTCTTTAGCTGAAGATGATGTTTAAAGTGGCAGCTTCAGCCATTTTGGCAGGTTGCTCAGGTTGCCTGAGCCTCTCCCATGTATACATATTATAAAGCTTTGTTTAATTTTCTCCTGTTATCCTGTTTCATGTGAATTTAATTCATTTTCCGGCCAAAAGAACCCACAGGGGGTAAAGAAAATATCTTCCTCCCCTACACTGGAAAGCAAATAAAACATTATTAGGCATGGAAAAAAGTAGCAAATATGACCCACACATTTCTATTGCTATGTCTTCAAATTCACTGATCTTTTTTCCTGTCATGTCTAATCTTCTTTAACCCCATCCAGTGTAATTTTAATTTTAGGTATATAATTCATTCATCTCTAGAAATTCCATTTGCATCTCTTTTTCATTTCCATTTTTTCCTCATTGCATTCATGTGTTCCTTCACATTCCAGAACACATGGAGCATATTCATATATATAGGATAAAAATCAATCAATAGAAATGAACCCAGAAAAGAGCAAGGCAATGGAAGTAGCAAACAAAGGTGTAGAAACGTATACGAATTCTTCTTCTGGCAGGATGTGAAAGAGGAGTCCTCTTTCATAGTCTTCCATTCTTTCCTCTTTCAAAGCAGCCTGTGGGTCTTCTTTCCTTGGATTGTCAAACTCAATGGACCAGGTTATGCTCCTGTGGGGAATGACTACAGTTGTCTAGCTGCCTATGTAGTGTCTGCGTGGGTAAGAAAATCACTCCAAGAGAGTACAGGGAGATTATTCAAGGCACCTATCTGAAGGTTATCATCCTCCTTAAGCTCCTATTTTGTTTATATACAATTCACTACTGCATTTTCTGTAAAGTGTGGAGAACACTGTTCATCATATCATTCAACTAAATCTCCTAGATTAAGCTCTTCTTGAAAGTGGCTTAGAATTCCACAGTGAAAAATTAAATGTTTCTCAGGAGCAAAGAGTGTGCTGCTGTATTCTGTTTTATAAATAAAACAGTATAACGAATTCTGTTTCTCTTGTTGCTCCCCAAAAAGCATGGATCCAGATTTGAAACTCACCACAGCAACTATGTTGATATGTGGGTTAGCACTGTAGCAGCCTCCTTTTCCATGGTTCTGTTTTTACATTTCTATTTTGTCATTTCATTGTTTGTACTTTTGCTGTAAGTCACCTCATATCCTTTGTGGAAAGAGGCAGGATGAGTACAGACATGGTTACATTTTAAGTTCTATCAAATGAGAGCCTATTTGGTGTTTGCCATTGTTGTAGCCCCTGGCAAATCAACATACAGAAAATGTTGACACTGATTTTACAGAACTCATAGTTGGTTAAGAAGGTAGGCATGGGAAATTAGTAATTACAATGCATTACTATAAAGTTATGTACAAAGTTCTATGGGAAAACAAAAGTAACTTATTGATTAAGAACTTGGTAAAGTTTTCCTAGGAATAAAGATGTTTTATCTGAGTAGCATAGGAGGAGTAGGAGTTTTGCATGTACAGAAAGTGGAGAATTGTATTTCTTAAAGAAAGACCTGTATAAAGAAGGAGATATTTGTTTATTGAACACATGGGATGTTTTGAGATGACACACATAATTTTAAATCTCTGTATTATAGGATGGGGTAAGGAGGGATTGCAAACTACAGCCCACAAACCAAATCTGTCCTGCAAGCTATTTTTATAGGGCCATGAGCTAAAAATGATTTAAAGGTTGTTAGATAAATAAATGTGACAGAGACCATATCTGACCCCAAAATCCTAAAATATTTATTATTTAATATTTAATATTTGCAGGAAAACTGTGAGCCCCTGGTGTAGGATATAGTTTGGTAGGGGTATAACAGTGGTAGAAAGTGAGGCTAGAGAATTTTGAAAAAGTCTCATGTAACAGGCTAAAGAGTTTCAACTTTAGCCTAAGAAAATGGTGCATGATATGTAGTGGCTTTGCAATAGGTCAGCTTGGCTAGGCTGAAATACATACCCCAGAATTTCCTTCTCTATTTGTTTCCAGTTAGGGTGGCCTATAAGTGAGAATTCTGTGTGAAATTTGGAGGGCGGAAGTGAAGCAAGAGGCATTTTCTCCCTCACACGTGTTGTCTCCAGTCTGTGGACTCACCTCATTAGTGTGAAGTAATGGCCAGTTTGGTGCCTATTCAGCCTTACCCTGAATCCTCTTTCAACTTCTCCAACTCCTCAGACAGGAGGGTGTGTAGCTCCATGAGGAAGGACTTGTGTTAAAAGTCAAAACTAAGGGATTAATATTAGCTAGTATCAGGTATAGAGAAATGTCTTCCTCTCATGATGAAAAATATAGATTTTGGGTCATGTTTCCCTTAAGAAGATTTACCACAGATTCTTAAAATGGTGAGTTACCACTTCTTCATAATCATAGTGTGACGTGTCTCAAGTGGCCTAGAATGATGAGTGCAAGCTCGTAAGACGGAGCTTGTTTTCCACATGTGATGAATAAGACTGATGCTATTTTGAAAGGTGCTAAAGGGTTAAAGAACATTTGAGAAAGCCATTTGGAGAAAGATGGCTTTGGCTTTTGATTCTCCAATTAAACCTATAAATACACACACAAAAAAACTATGCTACAAAACTTCCGAATTCATGCAATTACACATCCTTCAATCAACACTTTGAAGACAGAAATTAGAAAAAAAAAAAAAAGATAGGTTGACATCTTTTTTAAGAAATCAAGTTCTAGTTTCCATTTTAGTTACTATACTTTTAACCTCATGTACAGTACCATTTTCAACTGAACCATTGTATAACGCTCTGCTGGAGTGCACAAGAATAACTAGCAACTGTAAGGAAGACACTGAATCCTAAAGTAAAAGCTATAGTATATTATTTGGACTCCTTTTAGGAAAGAAAGGAAATGTTTAGTGGATTGTACCACGATTTCTCCTCAGCGTCCAAAGTGAGTCATTTATGAAAGATTTTGCATTGCCAAGATTTTACTTTATATTTTACTTAATTACTTAATTCACTTTTAGTCACTGGATACCAAGTCATTAGCTTTAGATTGGTGTCTATCCTTTTCATAGCTGGAAGTAGAATCTCCTCTGAAATCCTTTAGTATTTTATCTACATTTCTTCAATGACACGTCAATTTAGTCCTAGAATTTTAATTATTTATGTACATGTCTTTATTTTAAACCATCAGATACTTAAGGAAAAGATTCTTTTGTGTTTCATTTGTGTATTTATATAGTCCTTTGTTAATATATTACACACATTATGTTAAAGAAAAAAATTTGCGAATTACTTTTTCCTGTATAACTCATATTACCATTATTGTAAATTATTTTATAACTTTATGTTGTCTTATAAATTGTCTATGTACACCATATATAAGTGTATATTAAATTCACAGACTTAAAAATCTAATTTTGCGCAATTACAACAGTCTATTTAGCCACATTTTAATATAATTAATAATCTCCTTTTTCTCAAGTATAAGTGAGGCTAAGTGATACTATTGTAGATTTAGACTCAAAATTCTATCAAAGATTGAAACTTTCAACATGCATTCGAATTAAGTTTTTAGCTTAACACATATCTAACACCACAGGATTTATTTTAATAGACGAAGACATTTGCTTGTGTTTTAATGAGTCAGTGGCGTTAAATCTGCAAATCAATTACTAATCATTGTGATACAAGTTTTCTATGCAAAATTCACTCATCAAAGTGCCCCTTCAACTCCTAAAGGAGTTCAATTTAAGGTGACATTATTTCACCAAATTTGATATCAGTCATTATTTTATTTTCATATTTACATATGATTGATCCAATCTGTGGAATTCTTAAGGTAACTGAGAATTATAAATAAAATAAAATAAAGGCATTTACCATTTTATAAATCTACAGATTCTCAATGTGGTAGAGATAAACAGTTTTCCCTGTAATTCTTCATCCTTAAGGATGTCAATCTAAGGTTACAGTTCCTTTGGAGGTTAGTAGGAATTCTGTGTCTAGATAAATTTTATGAAAAAAGGCAGACTGTACAATGTGTAGAGATCTATTTTTTAGACAATGGGATTGCTTCTTTCCTATCCTCCTGCCAAACCAACAAATTGACTGTTGGTACTCCCAGAGTAGGTCTTCTTTCCTTCAAGATGATTGCTCATTAAGATGTCATCTTTCATTAAAGGATAGCTTCTATTGGTTAAAGTATGAAGCATGAGGCATTCTCGTCTTCTGTTGATGGATCAATGTGACTACCAGCATCAAGGACTTGACAACTACACAATTTCTCCAGGGCTCTAATAGCCATGGAGCTGCTCATTGGTTTGGACAATTTGGAATGTGAAGATGGTGATTTAATTCACAATTCCTAGAGTTTCATGCTTCAATTTTCATAACTTCAAAATAATTGTAAGACTTCCCTACTCCCACCACAAGTGAGGTCACTTAATCCATGCTTCGTGATTCAATGTCCTCCCAAATCCTGTAATTAAGCAGGAGGGATGTAAGGGGTAATTTAATGCTATAAAACTCAGAATAGTCATTTTTGTCACATTTCCAGAAATGATTTTTGAAAAGGAAATATAATGTAAGAGAGAAGAGCATCTGGCTTGGAGACAAGCAGACATTCTCAAAAGCCAGCTCTTCTCCTTCTTAATTGGCCTTGGACACTCCACTTACCTCCTCTTGAACCTATTTTCTCATTGAGAAAATGGTGGTGATAATATCAACTGTTCAGGAAGTAAATTAAAAATAATAAATATAATACATCTTCTTTCCCATTTCAATCCTTTGAATTGTTCAAGTCCATGATCTTAGGCCCCACATAAAAACCGTGAGCAAATCATGCTGGATCTACCTTCCAAATACATCCATTAGTTGATCACTTCTTACTCCCTCCACCAATACTATCTTTGTCTGAGACTTTATCTTCTCTCACTAGATTACTGTGCTAGCCTCAATATATTTCCCTGCTTCAGCTCTTTCCCTATGTGTTGGCTATTCTCCAGACAGCAGACACAGCTACATTTAAAAAACATAAGTTGGAACATGGCACATCTCTCGAAATCCTCCAAAGGCTTCTTATCTCACTTAAAGCCACATTCCTTAAAATCCACCTCAAAACGTTACGTGCTTTGGCCACATTTTATCTCTCTGACCCACCCTGATCATTCCGTTTAACATAGACTCACCCTTCTCTGATCTCTCTATCCCCCTTTCTTACTTTGTGTTTGTTTCATAGCACTTATCACAGTCTACCAAACTGTGTATTTTATTTTCTTTATTGTTTACCTTTTCCCTGTATCAACTACTGTCATGCACCATTTCAGATTTGCTCAACTGTTTTGCTTTACTCCCCCGACTCTTCACTTCTGCTTCCTGAGTTATACTCCCCAATAAATTACTTATATTTAAACTTCCATTTTAGGCTTTGTTTTATTGGGAAACCCAGGCTAAGACAGTGGTACCCAGAGTTGCCTAGAAAGCTGAAATATTGGATGTGGATCACTGATCAGTCATATGGCAATAAGAAACTTGCTGGGGTTAAGTGGAGTGCTGAAAAACCCTGGGATGCACGCCAGCTTCACAATTCCTATAATTCTCGCCTTTGATGGATTGGAGTGGAGGAAAAATAGAACATAAGGTATTATGTTATATTGTGACTGTGGTACTTGGGAAATATAGAGGCAATAAATATTTCAAGGATTACAGAGAGGCTGGCAAGGATTACAGAGAAAATTATAGGCTAAATCATATCACCATCACCTGAAGACTAGCATGTCTCTATGGCAGTTTAAGGAGAGTTTCATTTCCTATAGTCTCAAGATAGACTGTGTGGAAAATCAGGCCAGGATCCAAGTATAAGGGAGGCAGAATTGCAAAGAAAATGAATCCATAGCCTTGATAGATGTTCTTTCTTCTTTTGCTTCTTATTCTTGTTCAAGACCTTGATAGGAAGAGTAAGATCCTGAAAACAGGAGAGGGCTGTTTTGGTGGGTGATTCTGTGGAACTTGGACTGCTAAGTTTCCATCTGCTTTTTACGTGTTGATAAAAGTCCCCTGCTCCTTCAGAGGAGAGAAATCTCCCTTTTTCTAGAGACCCCTTAATACCTCACCTGAAGCAGTGCCTTGCAAAAACAATGCTTGAATTCCTCAACCTTCACCCCTGCCACCCCTCACTATTCTAAGCTAGTCACCAGAAATATATTTTAGCACAGTGGTGGGGAAATAGAGTTTGTGTTCCATGATTAAAATGATTACATGTCAAATGAATTATAGGCTCTGGCTATTATGCATCAGCTGGAGATGGAAAAATGTGTGGGAGTGATTCTTACAGTGTTAGACCAAGAAGGTGGGGCAGAACATTGGCCCCTATTGTGGATAATTATTTTTGAGCTGGTGGCATTCACTCATGTCTCAGGATTCAATGTTCTGGTGAGGACATCTGGAACTTGTCTTAACACCTGTGGGATGTTTCTTTCAAGGTTGATTATGTCTTTGAGTAAACAAAGATGCTGGAATTTCTGTATCATTTAATAAGAGTAGAATATATAGAAAGCCAAACATTTAGATTAGATTGATTACAGAAGACTAGAGAACCATCACCTGGCTATATTCCCTAGGAGGATTCTTGTAACCCTACCTTCTCTAAAGCGGAAAGTGATAAATTGATGAGATAGGCCATAGTATCTTTAACTAGCTCAGTAGTAACTGTAGCTGTAAGCTGGTATTGACTATGGGAGACGCTATCATGCTACTGAGCTCCCTAATATAAATGGGAATGATGGAATTTTGGAAGGACAGAGACTAAATGGCAGCACTTAGCTTCAGAGGTAATGTGACCTGATTACTGCAATAAGTAGCAAGGCAGGTGTGACAATCAGGTTAACCTGTCCTACAGGAATCTGAGGTGATGGAGAATCGTGGTGTTCTTAGTGGCAAGACAGGGTATTGAGAGTTAACAAGCAGAAATGTAATGTCTGCCATTGAAATGGGAAATCACAGTTGCCTCCCTGTTTTTGTGATATGATTATTTTATAAACCTAGAGCTGAATGATTGAAGGAGAAGGGAGACCCAGCAATAAAGTTGTAAGCATGTGTGATACATGTTTCTTCAATCCTACCCCAAAGGAATTTGCACATGGGCAAAAGGAAATTCTGAAACTTTATGAGAACTGTTGGATATGGGATCTTAGTTCAACCTAATACCAGAGAACACAAAAATGTCATCAAGGTCTTCTGGTAGGAGCGAGGATTAATGGAAGGCAGGTGATAAATGTGTTTCTGGCCTAAGTCCTTCTCACAGTGAATACTATGGGAGTATGAAACAACTGTGTAGTGACTTCCACAGTTTCCAAACGTATAATTGGGATAAATATACTAAGCAGTTGGCAAAAATCTCACATAGGTTTCCTGACCTTCTCTAATAAGAACAATTAAGCAGGGAGGTTCAAGTGGAAGTCATTGCTTCTCAACAAGCCAAGACTGTAAATCAGAAGCCATAGCACAACTTCCCACCATCAAGAAACTAAAGTATTGTGGAAGGTGGACATCATGTCTCCATGCCTACCTGTTGGGTCCCTGTAAAAATAAATGGATTGTGTTGGGCTACTGGAAATTTAATTAGATGGTAGCTCCCATGCTCACTTTACTATTTTTACTGCAGTAGGTGGACACAATTTGTGGCACTTTTTGCCAATATTTATTTTTTCAATGCATTTTTACTAATCTCTCCCAGTAAGAAGAAGCTAAAGCTATTTGGATCTACATGGAAAGGACAGTAGTGCACATTCATTCTCTTGCCTCAGGGCTCACTACACAGAGATGTCCACAGGGACCTTGATTATCTTGACATTCCAGAGATCATAATGCTGGTTCATCATCATGCTAATTGGACCTGACTTAAAAAAAAAAACAAAAAACGCAATTAGCCCATTAGCTTATGAGCCTTAGGAAGGCATGTATACAAGAGCATGAGATCTATTGTTCACTAAATTTGTGAAGTTTATAGAAATCCAATGGTCTGGAACATCTCTAGAATAAAGTGAAAATTGTTGCACTTGAGAAAAAGGCATAGAATTCGGTGGGCCTCTTTGGATTTTGAAGTTAACATACTACATGTATATATATACACATATATACATACATATATATAACATATAACATACGTTATTACCGTTCAACCTATTGTTGGTGACTCTGAAGACTGCCAGTTTGAAGTGGGGACCAGAGAAAGAGAGAGCACTGCAGGAGATCCAAGCTACAGTGACAGGTAATCTGGCATTGCTGGAGATCTTCTTAGTGAATAAAATTCTTAGTGCATAAAAAATAGGAGAAACACACAGACCTTGTGAGTTCTGCAGGAAAGTTAAAATTTCTGTAGCAGTATCACTTGAAAAATTAGCTCATGTCGTGTTACTGGATACTATAAAGACTAAATACCTAGCCATGTATTACAAAGTTAGTATTTGACAAGATTTGGTATTTTTAGATCCCCTATTTCATAAGATCAGACAGATATAACAATAATCCATTTTGCAATAGAAATGGTGCATTCAAGATTAGGCCCAAAAAGATCCAGAAGCAACAAATGAATTAGGGGCAGTGACCTAGATTCCCACTAAAGACCTTTTCCAGATCATGTTTAGGGCCCTATGAGACATTTTCTGTGACCAACAGTAGACAGCTCAATCTAGTTCCTAGATGAGAAGGCATGATATATACATGCTCTATTACAGCCCCTCTCGTGGTGGCCTAAAAGATAGAGCTTGGGGCGTCAAAAGGGTAGAGTAAAGTGTAGGGTAAATAATGAGCTTGGACATCATATTTTGTCCTTCACTTTGTATGGAGGAAAAAAGTTTCTGAAGTATGAATGCATCTGCAGAGACTTCTGGGCAGAGGTGAATATTTTGCAGATTATTCAGAGGTCTGGAAAGAATTAGACTAAAAGATCGGGGAAAAGAAATTCTAGAAAAAAAAACACATGGATAGTCCTATGGGGTTTGGCACAAACTGCTCATATCTTTGTGTCTCAAGTTAATGCCCACAAATGCCAATCATATACTACTGTGAAGACTCTTAACAATTAGATAGAGAGGCCGAAGTATCCTAAGGATGGCAATCAGCCTCTCTCCTCAGTCACCAAAGTGTTGATGTGAGTGGTCATAGTAGCAGCGTTGTACCTCCCTCTCTCCAAGGCTGAGGAAACTACTGCCATGCTAAATGCCCATACTTTATATCAAAAGGCCAATGATGAGCCCTTGCGGCACTAGTCTTCGAGGAGACGTGCCTGCCATTAAATGGCAGGTTGATTACATCAGACACGTTTCACCCTAACAGGGATAGCAATCACAAATTTAACATCTACTCCACATTTGGGTTTACTTTCCTTTCACAGTACCTCCTGCATTGTGACCAGCTGAGGGCTTGCAGAATGCCTAATCTCTTAGTAAGATATCCCACACAATATTGCCTAGCAATACAATGCCTATTTTACAGCAAAGGATGTCTAACCATGAGTTTATGGCCATGGGATTTTCAGGTGTTCACATGTATTTCATCAATTACAAGTAGATAATTTAATATAATACGGAATAGCCTGCTAAATACTTAGCTAATGTGTCTGAAAGGGAATAACGTCCTGTGAAGTTGGGGGTTGGTATTCAGAATGTGGTACATATGCTGAAATAACCACTGACAGATAGTGTTCTGTCTCCAAATGCTAGACTATGTAAGTCCAGGAACCAGGAAATGGAAGTACTGTCAGTGATCCACTTTCAGACCTTGTAGTTTCTTTCTGTCTCTACCACTTTAGGTTCTGTTAGAGTCAACCTCTTTATTTCTTGCAACGGAGAGAAGGCTTCTGCCTAGGGAAACACTCTTTGTTCCATAGAACATTAACACTATTATCTGTTCATTTTGGTCTTTTTATTCTAGCAGACTAGTAAGCAAGGAAAGAAAGAATTGTACTGTCAGGAGTAATTGACTCCAATTAAAATGAGGAACTAAAATTGCCGTTAAACAATGGAAGACGAATATGCTGGAATGCAAGGTATTCTCTTCAAAGTCTCTTGAGGCTTTTGGGACTAGTGATAAATTCAAATATACATTACAGCAACCACGGGCTGACAAGGGCAAAACAATGAAGAATTCATCCCTCTTTTGAGTTTAGGTCTCAGAGCAGCAAAAATGATAGCTGAGGGTGAGAGGAATGTAGAAGGACGCTGAAAAATGTATTTAGTGGACATTAAGGATTTAATATTAAAATGTTAAAGCTAAGGATTAGTGACTGTATTATTGTTTATGGCTTATTTTCATAACCTGTTGCCTCAAGACTTTGCAGAGATTTCTGTGGACCATCACCTTGATAATAATCTGTGTTGGATTGGATTTAAAGGAGAAAACAAGTGGAACAGTGCGATGCAAGAGGTGATCTGTATCAGATAACTCTTGTGCACACTTCATGTCTGGTTGTCTTCATTTGTTTATTACTCAAGCCATGGCTGTTGTGGATCAGTTCCATATGTGCTCTGAGAGTCTCACGCCAGCCCTATGCTGTACTTATTAGTTTCCTGCCCTTTACTGCTGTCATACTCAAGGGTGACTCGTCAGTGGCTGCCACAGTGTGGATGCTACAAGAAACTTCTTCGTATAAACATGGACATTTTGGCAGTGTGGTGGAGTTAACGCCTTGTGGAGTAAACTTTTGGTCAATGGGGTATGGAGCCCATGGAGAAATGCCTCCCTCATTTTTCATCCTCTGTTAGATGGTTCTACTGTGAATTTCATAGGGCTTCTCAAGAGGACCTATGGGATTGATGAACCCCTTCTAACAGTAGCCGACTCATTTACACATAGTGGTATAGGCTCTCCCTTGTCCGTGATTTGCTTCCAATGCTTCTTGTAGAGTTCACCCCAATGAAAACCCTTTAGTTAAGTCTTGGTTTTCGAGTCTGCTTCATTGCAAAAATTGTGTAACCCTTTAGAATATAAGCTCTATAAGGAGAGTGGTTTTTGTCTGTTTTTTTCACTGCTGTATCTCCAGTATCTAGAGTGGCGAGCCTGACACAGTACACGCCTTCAATAAATGTTTGTTAAATCGATGTAGACACCATTAGTGCTTGTCCCAGACACCTTTCAAATCACTTATTGGTACTGCCCAACTATCTCTCAGTTTCTGTGTGTCTTGCTTCTGACAATGTGCAATTGCAAGTGTCCTTGGACTTTTGAAGCCCTTATACCCATATGCCAAAGAGAGCTGGAAGGTGCCTGGGATTTTACATTCTCTCCCCTACATCCAGCTGGGACTGACTAGTGTAGGAATATGAAAGCCCAACTCACTTACCTCAAGGCAGGAAAAACTCTGAAGTATAATATATGCTCCAGAACTTTCTGCATAATCACGCATAGATTGCGATTGTAATATTACTCATGTTTGTCTTCCAATCTCTGTCTTACTTCCCTCACACTCTATTGGTTTCTTTTGGGGGCACCGCCTTAAAAACCACAAAATCCCAACATGAACCAATGAAAGAAAATGCCAAGGATGTAACAAGAGCTCGATAATAGGCAACATGTTTTAAAAATAACAAGTATTATTATTTACTATCATTATTATTTTCTATAAAATTATTAATATATCCCCTTTTTGAAAATAACATGCTTTATTTTATTCTTGAGACTCAAATTTTGAGACACAGAACCGTCCAATTCTGAAAACTCAGTTTCCATGTTATTCGTTGTGACTGAGGTTCTGTTTTAATAACATGGAATTCAGCAGACATATAGGAACATAAATATAGCGCCGGGTATTTCCCACACTTGCATGATCATGTGAATCAACAGAGAGCTACAAAAAAATACAAAATTTTCAAGCCCCTCCTTTCAGAGATTCTGATTTATTAGGTCTTTGTTCTTTAGGACACTGTATTTTTAAAATTTTGCCTAGGGGATTTTAATGATCTTTCAAGTGTGGAGCCATAGAGTTGAACCTCTTGAAATTGTAGTCCTCTTTTGTTCTTTGAAATCATTGTGACCGATTTCATGAATAGGTCTTATTCCATTGTCCTGTATTGTCTGTTGCTGAGCCCTTCACAGACCTGGTTGGGTAGACCAGTTAGGATCAACTTCCAGCCCCAATAACCAATGAGTGGGCCTATTACTAAGGTTATACAACCTTCTAACTAGTTGAAGCTAGTTACAACTAACAGTAAGCTATTTTATATATACATGACGTATGTGACATAATATATATTTTAAATTATGATTCTTTAAAAAACAGGATTTTAACCATTGCAAATAATTTTTTAAATGTCAAAAATGATCACACCTGTGTAGCCAATACTTCTTTGTACATATATAGGTTTTTTTACTGTAGATTACATATAGTTACTTCATTACCTGACCAGAATGTTGCACAGAGAATTCAAAGAAAGTCTTACATTAGTAAAATTATCTTAGAAAAAAATGTACTCACGTAAGTGAGATAATCCAATAGAGAGAGTATATATCTATACCTAACTATATTTGTAGATATAGATAAAGAAATTGTGATTATTATTTAATAACGTATCTAATTTTATTTTTATGTTTGGTATATGTGTATATGAGTATATATGTATCACATGTATACTTACATAATTTTTTATTATTTCCTATTACTGCTCAAAATAATTATATTAATCATGTAAAGAATAAGAAAATAATAACCATATTAATAACACATTGTTTTAGCACTATATAATTTATTGTGTGCTCCTAAACTTAATCTCATTTTATCTTTGTAACAAGAATTTGATATTACTAATAACTAATCAAAAGGGATGATACAGGAATGCACAACAGGTTACTGACTTTGAAATCCTTTAAAGTAGGCCAAATATCTTATTTTCCACTTATTATATGATGATCGTACTTTTTGCATGCTTCTAAGTTGATATAATGCTTTCAAATACATTCTCTCATTTGATCTTACAATAATCTTAGGGGATATGTAAAGTTAACTACGTTTTTTAAATTGAAGAAATGTAAGCTCAGAGAAAATTGACTTGAACAATGTCAGTTGGGAAAAGACTAACAGCTGTGTAAAGCAGTTTATTTTTAAATTTCGAAGCTTGTACACATTCACTCTACCACACAGCTCTTCTTTTCCCTGATAATAGTCAGTTGTTCACATGTAAACATTAATTTACTTATTATATTTAAGCATCCTTCTCAACATTATCAGATAGGTAGAACTGACTAGCCCAATTAAGCAGAGACATTTATGTGCATGTAGCAAATTTAGTAAAACATGCTGTATTTCAGTAACATAGACAAATATTTTTCTTCGGGGTTACCATACTTTTCATTCTTGTAAAGTTTTTACTTTTTCATCTTTTTATTATGAAAATTTTAAACTTACATAAAAGTTGAAAGAATTTTGAAGTGAACATAATCTTGACTTTCTAGTTAGCAGTTTTCCTGCAGCTGTTTATTGCGTATCTATCCATTTTGCTATTCCACCTATGTATTTTGCCATTCCTCTATTAATCTATCAGTTCATCTCCTTTGAGCAGCTATAATTGTGTTTTCAAATTTTTTCTCTATAATTCTAATATTTGTTTCATTTGGTGTTGGTCTCTTTGCATTCATTTTTTCCTCTCTTAAAAATGGGTCATATTTCCTTGTTTCTTTCTACAATATATAATTTTGGATTTTCTCATGGAGGTTGTGAATTCTATGTTGAAGAAAATTTGAATTAAATTAGGTTCTGCCAAAAAGTAAATTTTAAAGCAGCATTTAACTTTGAGCAACTAAACTATAATCTCTGAATTAGTGTCTGTTTGGAGTCTGCCTGTGCATGTGCGGTTCAAGGGTCAATCAGATATTTGGCTTTTACCCTACTCTCAGCTTCCCTTTTCTGGCATCCTCTTTTCAAGGATTTGCATCTTCACTTTCTAGTGGCTGTGGTACCTTGAACACTGCCCTCTAAATCTGCC
The DNA here is from genome assembly GCF_021613505.1 of Equus quagga. Classification (NCBI taxonomy): domain Eukaryota; kingdom Metazoa; phylum Chordata; class Mammalia; order Perissodactyla; family Equidae; genus Equus; species Equus quagga. The sequence continues at coordinate 35,262,285 of NC_060284.1, forward strand.
AGCCAGTATGACCTTGTGTTTTGCAGCAAATTTTAGTCAACCTGCATGCGGCAGACTGAGGGGCCTACCATTTGGCTCAATGTGATAAAAGTATGAAATTCTCAAGCTCTATTCTCTTTATCCAAGTCTTAATTTCTCTCTATTTCTTCCTATATTTGTTCACCCTCTAGTGCATTTAGGTAGCTGTTGTGCTTTTTGAGTTTTTCCTAAATATTTTTTCCAGATTTTATAGTTATTATCTGCAAGTGGTTTTCTTGTAGGAGTTATTTGGCCATACGAGAAGAACTCCCCTGGTCACCTTTTAACTTAGTGCATTTCTGTGATTGAAAACCTTTTTGTTTTTATGATATTTGTAATAATAGATATTAAAGATCTATTTAAGTCATGTAGCTTATTACACATGAAAATTTTAACTGTTTATATTCCAGGTTAAGGTGCATCCCTTCTAATAAAGAAAATTGGTCCAGATTTATGATAATCTAAAGGTACTATCAACAGCTATTCTCATATTTATCTGCAGTCTCTGGGAAATGCCAAAGTATTCATAGGAGCATAGGCAAAGAAAGCTTACATATGCTCTTGCCAGAGTAAATCTTGCACAATTGGACTGAGTGTTTGAGAATTCAAGGAAGATCATTCAGTGTATGTCTGCAGTTGTATCAGAAAACAGGATTCTCAAGCTTAACCGAATGGCTTTGCCTATGCCACACTCTTTCTTGATGAAATAAATGACATGAACTTCTCAACAGTCATGAAATCTTTAATCAAGTTGGTCATTTAAAACATTACAGTCAATCAGGTCAAAGAGGTCATTTACTGATTTGTTGGCCTATCATTCAGATAACCTCGCTTATTGCTGTGAAACCTACTGACACTGTTGTTCTTAATTTGATTATAGCCTTCTCTCCCACATTCAAAACACAGCTAAACTATAGGACATTAGGAGTAATTGGTTAGACTGTCTCTGTTTGTTATCCTTTATGCTGATATTTTCCAGCCAGAATAATAAAACTACTTTGACATTTTTCTTTAAAGTTAAGCAAATTATTCACTAAATCATACAGAGAGAGTGTGTTTTAATCATTTCAATGCAACTTATTTATTGCCCCTCAGAATACTTTATTTATATAACAGAAGTCCAATATTCTAACATAAAATATTTGAGGAATTATAAAACAGTGAAAAAGGTCTGTGCTGGCACATCAGGTGAAAGTATTTATAGAGATTTTGTTTGTGAACAGAAATAATCTTTGCAGTAGAGCATTTCAGAACTGTCTCATGATGGCGGTTTAAAAACTAGTTCACAGACATGTTTTCTAATAATTCCAAATCCTGGGCATAGGTTTATTTCAGCATATTCCAATCGGCAACAGCTATACTTCAGAAAACAATTTTTGTCCTGTCACCAGTTCACTAATCAAATGTCAGTCCCTTCTCGAGATCTCATGTCTGATCAACAAATTACAGCTTCAAATGCCCATAATAGTGAGCATCTGCTTATCTCAGTTCTATGACTGTCTAGCTTGGAGCAGAGCATGCCACTTACGATAAAAATCCAAGAGACACGAAACTTCTGAAAAAATAATCACTTATGGCGACCCATATGAGAAAAATGATCTGCATATCCACATTTTAACAAAAACAATGCTTGTAGTTTGTTATTCAGATCTAATGATACTATTGAATGTTGCCATATAGGGTCATATTATCCTCTGGGAAAAATGTGTACTATGGGCCAAGATTCCTTTTCTTTAAAATATGATTTGCCCTCTGACCTTAGAAATAGAAATATCTTTAAACTTGGTTCATGCTTTGTGCATAAGGATATTATGGCAAGAAGTAAAGTTTTGTTTATTAATGACTTTTAACTCTTTTCTACACTTACATAAATTTTAGGCTCAATTTTACTAAAAACCACCCATCTTACTATATGCAATAAGATATTTATCTAAAATTTTTAAACATCTTACATTTTTGGAAGACATTTTCAAATAATGAATTTTTATTGAACGCTTAAAATGTACATAGACATGGATGGGCATTTTTTCCCTGCATTGAGAGAATTTCTGGATGAAGCAAATGAAATAATGATTTTGAAAGATGTTTATCTTTGTATCAAACACAAAGTTATTGTATATTTCCTTGAATTGCTTAAAAATCTAAAATGTTCTCCTTGAATATACAGAAAACTTGTAGGTAGAACAGAAACAACACTGTGCAAAGTACATTGTATCATTTAAACATTACGGTTAAAGTGTTACAAAATAGTACCTGGGATCCATTATTCGTTTTTTGTGTAAGCTAATTAACCACTTGGAAGTGGGTACATCTTTTCCTCTCAAATTCCCTGTTATTAACATCTGAGAAAATACAGAAAACGCATTTCTATTTTGGTTAAAAGAAACAGAGGCAAGCAACTCAGAAGCTAGGTCATGCTGTGTTGATGTCAAGCAGTGTCAGTTGTCTGAATTAATATATATTCTATTTAGAAGCATTGTGGGTATAACAGTACATAATAATAGATGTCTCTACTTTTGTATTTCATGGTTGATGTGGAATTTGCTGCAAACCATAGTAATTCTGTAGAGAAGGTGTTGTGCTCTTAAATCATACAAAATTTTCATTGCTTGTCTTGGCTAATATTTCTTTTACTCTCAAACACTTTCAGCTTAAAAACAAGAAAAGAACTCTCTGCACATTTCTGCCACAGTTGAAATTGAACACAGTCTCAGCTAAGGGTCCTAATCTTCCTTCTCCCGGTATAATCCCTTAGGTAACTGTAATTGAAAGAAGTGAAATATGCAAAGAAAATCATTAAAAGGAAACATCTTTCAGAACTGCAATTAAATAGATTGGTTGTGTGGAATAAATTAAGAGCACAGAAAATTAAAATCAGTATAATATAGGGGAGACACAACAGAATGTCAACCATGCAATCAAAAAGGTAAATATTCTTGACCCTTTTGTTATATTAATAAATATGTGTTTTTCCTAGTGATTTGCGCTTGGAACATTTTGACACAACGGAGGTTGGCTAGCTACCTTGGTCACATTCTACACAGAAGGCGGTTGAAGAATCTCTACGTGTTTAAGGAACACACCTATGCCAGTTTCCTCATTATAGAATGGCTGAAGAGATGGCAACACAGGAGCACTGAGTTATTGTAAATGCTTCCTTTAGGCTAGAAATTGGTTTATCCTTGCTGTGGCAAGCTTCTTTCTTTATTGAGCACCCTCCCCGATAGCCTAACCTACGCTAAGGATGGAGACAGGAGCAGAAAACAATGTCTTAAAGACATTCCCACATGAGCATAACTTTCTGCAACCTCACTCAAGGGTTTTGTTTTGTAAATAAAAGCATTCTGTTTTAGATTGATAGTCTATCCAGTCTTATATTTTATCTTTTGCAGTAAATCCCACGTTTTCTGCATGGGAATATTTATTAATTTTTTTCCCCTTGTGTTGTCAACCTTAGAAGCAGTACTTGTAAACTTTCTAACTTCACTTGGTGTATGCTGGGACTTTAATTTATAAATTGACCTAAGCCCTACTCCCTTTTTGTGTAACACAATAAATTCTGACAATAGTATTATCTTTATTAATTATTTTAGGAAGCTATTTTATTAAAGTACATCAACAACTATATGACAAGTGTTTGTCTTGTCTGCCAATAATTTGTCATAAAGAATTTATATTGTACTTTTTTACACTATCATAAAGAGACATTTCTGGGTGATTGAATTTTGGAACTGATTTACAAATCTGTGTTGTTTTTTCCTTTCTATACCATAAATTTATATATATGCATAATAGAAGTATGTTATAACTCTCTCTGGCATGATTGTAAATGATATTGTATTGGATAACTTTAGAAATGTCATAGAGTGGTTCTGAAATTATGTGATACGAGACACACAAAAATGTTAGAAATTATGGAACCAATTTCAGCTTCATTATTTGGATATATATGAATTTAGGTAATGTAGACATATTTTGGGAAAGAATCTTTTCTAATTCTAGTAACATCAAGTCCATTAATTGTATTTGTTGGAGAGTATTTATTTACGTACACCAATACATGACTCATTATTTTTTGTTATCCAGTGTCATGAAATTTCCATTGATCAAGTACACTAAGGACCTTAAAAGTCCCTTTAAAGGTGTTGATTCTGTTGCCTGATATCATGAAGACGGTTTTATCTTTCCATGCAACATATGTCTCGTTGTATGAAGTTTTATAATTTTTAGCCCAAAGGAAAATTAGCCACCTATCTTCAAAGGAGCGCACAGCTGTATGATCATGCTGTCAAACTGCAACAGCTCAAATTTGGATGTATGCTTTTAGACTAAACTGGTGTATTTGTTATAGGAAGATAGTTGACATGAACCTGGTTATTAGGTGTGTCCACCTAGAGCCTCAGAAGACTGAGCCTCTTAGATTGAAATCATTTACAATGGCTATAAAAAACTCAATTAATTTATATTCATGTGATGAATAACAGTCAACACACAACTGTGTTATTTATATTAAAGGCATGCCGCCACAAAAAATATAAAGCTATTTTGGTATTTATTGTTTCTCTCTCTACTGAGGTTCTTTAGTTTTAAAATACTGTAGAGACTACCCGAGGAGAGTTCTCCTTGCTCTCTTTAAAGACATTCAATGAAATATGCATATGACCCACATAAGGATACCTAAGAGGAAAAGCTCTGGAATACTGCATTCTGGTATCGTTAAAAATCCCTTCCTCATTAATTCAATTTTCTTTTGTAAAAATGTTCCCACTACTGCTAGAGTAATCAGACTTTCGGATTTATGAGCTATTTTTATGTGAGTATTGTCTTAAAAGATAAAGCACCTTGATCAATAGCCAGGTAACTCTTCCAGTATCCTTTCAACACCCCATTAATCCAGTACATGAAATTATTTTTAATTATCATATTACCATGAATCTTTTTTTATGAAATGAAGAAAAAACTCTGATATCTTCTAAATGGACAGACAGGAGAGAAGTATAGAAGTAGGAGAAACTGCTTCTATCAATTTAGAACATCAACAACAAAATAGACAGGAAGAATGGGCTAATCTCTTACTCTAGAAGCACGGCCTCCAATTTCTAAGGAAGTTCCACATGGTCTTTTACTAATGACTGCAAACGTTATTCTGTTGGGTTCAACCCAAGCAGAAAGTTTTTTTAAGAATTCTGTTAGAAGTTCAGCTCCAAAGAGAAGGAATAAGATATATTTTCTAATTTTGATTGGTATGTTATTGCTCTCTGGTTAAAAAAGCAAAGTAGATTAAACCAGATCAAGCAATCAAACACCAACCTCTTGGCTTGATGATGTGTGATCAATAAGACAATCTTTTCTGCTGTGAAATTACCACAGAAAAACTTTAGAATAAGAAAGTAAAATAAATGATTGGGATTCTTGAAGTAGAAAAATGTTCCAGGTTAAGTTCTGAAATTAAGAAAAAAGAAAAGAAAAATGGCAATTTTGCTTTGTTCATTGTTTGGAGCAATCCCTGTTCTTTGAGAAAATGAGAGAGTGATAATAACAATGTGGGAGGGAAAAAAATGAAAATGGCATCAACTTGTCAATAAAACTGTAAATTTTGCGACTGCCTTAGGCACTAAAAGAGTTATCAGTGTAAAAAAATATCTACAGCTTGAAAATAAGGCAGAAAAGCTGGGCAGCATGCTTTCAATATCATGTCGGGGCAAAGGCTGTCTAAAGATTGTCTGGAGAAAGTACTAAATTAATTTCTTTGTCATTATTGATCAAAAGTCTCATATAGAGTGGAGTTACTTGTTCACTTGTAGCTTTTGGTCCAGTAGAGATGCAAATGATTTCTGTGAAGCGTCACAGATAACTCCAAATATGTATGGCCTGTTGTACATTAAACAGTTTTAGACGTAATTCAGCAATCTTATCCTAACATTTCCCTTTTACATTGCCTGTGCTGTGAATACTCTGCCTTCTTAAATGCTTTGAACCAGTCACAACATTTTCTTGGTTCTCTCGTTAATTGAGTTAAATCAAATCTAAGAGAGTAAGAGGAAACCGGAAAAGTAAAGGCATTTTCCTTATCAAATAGAGAATATTCTGAATAAGAATATTGACGTAGCCAACTTAATTTCATGAAACATCATCTTCCAAATCTAGGCTGATTCCGTATGGCTCAGTTGACAAAAAAAGACAAAAGAAAAGAGAAAACAAAATGAAACAAAAAATTAAACGTTTCATTCAAGATATTTCAAATAAAAATGCTACAAGTTTTTTATATTGCTCATCTTTTTCCCTGCAACAGTTATGTTCTAAGAATTCTTTCGGTAAGCATTAATGTATTTATAAAAGGACAGATCTCCAGGAAAAGAATGTCTAAAATCCAAAACAATTCAGGGAAGTAATTCATTGCACTTAAGGGTATTTGAACATGAACTTCATCTCAACATATATGGTGGGTTATCTTTTTAATGTATAGAATGAAGGTGAGTACGTTAATAATTTAATAGAAATTTTAAAAACACATTTTATGATACATTGGAATTAATAACTTTACAAATTATTATGGCGGATTTTAGATGATTTCTAATGTTATCAAATGTACTGGCTTCAAAGAAGTGAAAACCTGCTGTATTCTAAGGGGAAACATTTTAGGTGTAGAAAACAGCAGTTACAAATTAATATGCTGGGACCACACGAATGAACATGGGTAAATTGTACAATCGTAAAGTGAGCTAAGTAAGGCTAGGTGCACATTTAATCATCACAATAACCCTTATCAGCCTCATTTTACAGATGAGACCATTGAGGCTCAGAATAAGTGGTTTTTTATAAGGTTATTCCAGTTTTTAAATGGTGGAGTATTAAAACACAGACAAAAATATAGGAAAATATCTTTATTATCTTCTGGAGAATATGTTTATTATATTGGAGTTAGATAAGAATTTCTTTAAAAATATAAATGTACAACAGGAGAAATGAAAAGAAATACAAAGATTTTTAAAAGCTATTCAGTTTTCCTAAGAATCAATGGCATACATGTTAAACTAACAAGACATTATTTCCCAGTCATCAGATTTGTGGAAATTATTAAATCTGATGATATCTAGTGTTGGCTTGCAAGTGAGAACAGGAACCTCAGTGCAGTGCTAGACTGAGAATCAAGAGGCACAACCACTTTAGAAATTAATTGGACCACATCTAGTAAAATTGAAGTTTATATACCCTGTGACACAGAAAGTCTGTTTATAAGAGACAGACTCTTTCATTTATGGTCAAGCTGATGAGTAAAATCAGGTAACTTCTATCACTCATTGTCCAAGACTAGAAAAAATAGAGACATGTAAATGCCTCTTTATAGGGAAAATAGATAAGTAACATGATTTAATTATTCAGTTTTGGTATTCAGTTGCATAATCCATATCAAAGCAGAAGTTTAAATAAACAAAATTCATCTACATGTATCACTATAAAGCATTCCAAACATATAACACAAAAAATCAACTTTCAAATGTTTATATACAATATTACATAGTTCATTAAAAATTTATAATTTTAAGTAAAAGTTCAAAAATTGCATTGATCAAAACTTTCAGTACAAAGTTAAATGATGGTAATACAAAGGAAAACTTTCATTTATTTAATTTTTCAAATTTTTTTCCTAATGATCCTTCTCTGAGAATAATATTGATTCCTGATTTATATATTTTTCTTGGTGTTAATCCTTGTTCTATTCATCTTACCATATTAATTGTTGAATATTATCTGCTTTTTAATAATATATATTGACACTTAGTTATTTGCGTCTATTGATTAAGTGAAATAGTGATAGCAGAATAGTGAGAAATTGTCAACTTTGAGTAGTCAAATTTGGACGAGATAGGAGGACTTTCTAATTGATTGGTAGAGAGTATGAAAGAGAAAGAGGAGTCAATGATGATTCCAAGTTTTCTGCTTAAGCAATTTATGTTAAAGATGGCACTATTTACTAAAATTAGAAACACTCTCAGGTAGGAACAGGTTTCTGAGGGAAAATCTCTATTTTGCTTTTGCATGTCATAAGTGGGATGCCTACCAGATATCCAAGTGGAGTTGTCCTGTAGTAGACTGTCGGATAAACATGTGTGGAATCGAGGGTGAGGGTCTCATGTGGATATAGATCTGGAAGTCATTATTATTTAGTTACTATTTAAAGTCATGAGATGGACTTATTCACTTACCAAATGATTGTAGTTGTAGAACGGAAAAAGTTCCAAGAGGGGAGCACTCTGGTAGTAAGAAAAGGAGAAAGGTTTAATACCTTAGAAGTCAAGTGAAGGAAATGTTTCTAACAGGAGGCAGTGATTATGTTTAATTTATTCAAATGATGCCAAGAAGATGAATAATTGAATATCAGATTTGTAATGTGGAGGTTATTTGTGACATTGAGTAGTCAGAACAGTATAGATAAAGTCTTGATTAAAAGTGGAAAGTGCCTCTGGCAAACTCCTTTGAAATTTCTTCCTCTCAGAAAACAATGTCATAACTTTAAATGGGCAAAAGTCAGTTGATCCCCTTTGATTTTTCCTTGATAGATGTCTTTGTGGATTTTCAGGAGGAGTTTTCTGCTGTTCTCTCCAATCCTAGCATTCTATCTACTTGCTTTCTCCAGAGGATCTTTCATTTTTTAAAGATAGAATTTGTGGCATTGTTAGGTTGGGTTAGCTTTGTTAGGCATTGTTAGCTCCCCTTGGCAGCTATTTGGCATCATTCTTGGGGTGGCAGAGGCCTCACAAGCACAGTTCTTCTGATCACACTTCTTGACTTCCTTACACATACAACCTCGTGGCCTCCTTGCACTCCTGGTATTTATTGGATCTGAGTTTGTGTTATTTCTGGAACTCCTTTTGCTTTTGTAGCAATTTGCTTTTATGTATATTTTAGGCTCTAGATTTCTCTGCATTTGTGTCTCCATCAATTCCATCCATTCTACTTTCTGTATTCATGGAACTTATAAAAGTAGAATTCACTGAAGCCATACTTTCTTGCTATTCTGTACTGTTACTAATTTATTTTTACTTATATTTTCTGACCTTTTGGGGAATTTGGTTACAGGGAAGGAAATACCAAAATTCTCCTTTAAAATAGTTTTTAAAACAAACATGGTGTTTAAAAATCTTGGCTTATAAAAATATATACAACACAATAATTTTAAATGATGAATAGATTATACCTGAAGCTTCAATTCTAATGAAAAGCAATGTAAGGGAAATAGGTGAATTCACTTAAGCTGAAAAAATACTCTTACTGATGCCAAACCATAGATTTTATTTAGATTGTTACTGAGAAGTCAATGGGCTCTGAATAGAATTATTGCATTGAATATGAGAAGCAATATTATAAGATGCAATTCTGATTATACAAATCATAATTAACATTGATGATGAATAAAAAGGGAAATTTTTGTTAGCTCTCTAATCAGGTCAATGTTCAATTAAAGCACGTGTCCAAAAGATCAGCCACAAAGTATCAGAAAAGTGTCTAGAATTATTTCAACTATTTTATAATAACACCTGTTATTTGTGTGGGAAATAAACGCATAACACAACCTTGTTTTATTATATACTATTACTAAATGTGTAAAAGGAAGTTTAAAAACTGCATTTGAGTGAAAATGAAATGGAAAAATGATTTGGGGTAAAGTTTATAATATTAATATGAAACGACAATAGTGTTTTATATAAGGCATCATATTACATCCTTCAATTCTCACAATAACACTTTAACGCGTGTCATATTACTATTCTCATTAAGTAACTGGTCTAAAGCCACATGGCTTATTGGTGGCAGAAATAACATTTGGAGCATGTAAGTCTGGCTCCAGAGTCCACATTCTTCTTTCAGAGAACGTAGGAAGATCCTTTACATACTTTTTTCTTTTAAATTTCTAAGCAACAGGATTCATCTTCAAAACAGAAAAAATGCAGTAATTAAGGCTTAATTAAGTGATAAGTAATGGGAGAAAGTATGGTCACTTACAATTTATTTATGTGTTGAAATACAGATGAATCAAATGCCTGAGTACTGAAAGAGCTTTTCAGTGCTACTATGGAACCAGCAGGGTTTTTCTTTCAGAAATTGAAAAATGGGAGAACTGTTGAGAGACTGGAGAGAAGTCAACGTCGCTCTTCTTTTAAAGAAGAAACAACAAAACTAAAAACTGTAAACTAAGAGCATAAGACAAATCTTTGATCAAACTCTAGGCTTGTTATAGAAACTTTGAGCACTTAGGAAAGAACATAGCATGGATGAGGTGTCACTGTAAATTTGCTAAGAAAATAATGCCACTCAAAGAGAATTATTTTAATATCATCGATTTCGTATTTAGTACTTTGGAAAGCGAACAAGAGGAGCATGTCACCTCATTAGTTATATATCTTGAATTTTACAAATTATTTAACTAAAAAATTTATGGTTATTTTTCTGGTCATGGTAAAAGTTGTGATAGCATTGAGAATTGTTTAACATATTTGCATTACATAACCAAAATATATGATGGGTAAATAAAGGAAGTTCGTAGTGAACTTTCACTTTTCAATGTTTTTTATAAATATCTTTGAGGAAAAAGATTCCCATGTATGCTTAATTTCCATCTGACAATGTTTTTTAATTAAGAATCAGTGCTTTTAGGGAAGTGTGTGAAAATGGAGTTGGGAGAGGCGTCCCAAATTCAACCCTATTCACAACACATCTGTCCTCCTCAATGGTTTAGGATGGAGGAGCGACCTGGCTTAAGGGTTGATGCTATTGAGGGACCCTTCTGTATACAGTGTGAGGAAATGTAGGCAAACATATGAAGCTCGTCATCCAGGGAACCGGGTGACCATTGAGTCCAAGTACATGGGACATGTCAAAGAGAAAGTGGTAGTTTTTTAGTAGCCAGGTTGAAATCTCATTTCAATAACTGAAAATCTGGAGTGGATGGTAGCGTGAAAATAAAGATGGCAGGTGTTCTTTATCCAAGAGGTCTGGCAGCAGGTAGCAAGATCTGAGCTCCTGGATCAATTTCTTGCACCTAAGATGATTTCTTCATAAGTCTGATTTGTCATAGAGATAGAACTTGCTGTGGTCTCCTTTCTAGGATAGAAAGAGTCCATTTTTCCCTCCTGGGTTTCTGTCTGCTCAACTATGAAGTCACATATATTTTCTTAGTAGTTTCTTTTATTAAAATCTAGAAATTTAGAACATGAGCTGGTCCGTCTTTCAAATATTTTATCGCTGAATAGTATTATCCTGGCTCTAACACTAACTGCATGACCTTAGACAAGTTACTTAACCACATTTTGCCTTGGTTTCCTTTTCTTTGAAATAGACCGTGGGACAATATGAACCTCTTATTTCTGTGGCATAGACTAAGTAACTTGATTCATGTTAGCTGCTTGAAACAATGTGTGTAACCTGGCTGACACGTGGATTTTAGCCCAGTGTCAAATTTCTGACCTACCTAATTATAAGACAATAAATTTGTGTGTTTTAAGCCACTAAATTTGTGGTAATTTATTGCAGCCTCAATAGAAAACTACTATAGCTATGTTCCCTGTTATTACTTTGGAAAAGATTTACAAAAATAGCAAACATTAAAGGTGTTAAAAATTTTAAAATTTTCTCATACTTGTCCCTTGACTACTGCCACAGAGTGATCCTGGAGTGATTTGAGCATGGGATTTGAAGCAAGATTAGCGTTTAAGTTCTGGTCGTGTCTCTTATGCAGCATGTGGCTTTGAGCAAGTCCAATCTCTTTGAGCCTCATTTTCCTCATCTTTAAAATGATAATAAAATATTTACTTGTACTAAAGGAAATATTTGAAAAAAATATTTCACATTTACCAACATATAATAGGCAAACAATATATTATAGTTATTGCTTTCTTAGTTCTTTTTATTACTCCTAGAAATTCTAGAACAGACCTTGTTTACGCGATCTTTTGTTTCCGTACTACACATTAGGTCTCTGACAGCTAGGATACTCTGTTGTAGTTGGAGAAATTGTGGTTAGTATAGTTTTTATTTTATTTTTTTTAGGAAGATTAACCCTGAGCTAACTGCTGCAAATCCTCCTATTTTTGCTGAGGAAGACTGGCCCTGAGCTAACATCGGTGCCCATCTTCCTTTACTTTATATGTGGGATGCCTGCCACAGCATGGCTTGCCAAGCGGTGCCATGTCCACACCCGGGATCCGAACCCGCAAACCCTGGGCCGCCAAAGCAGAATGTGCAAACTTAACCAATGCGCCACCGGGCCGGCCCCTAGTTTTTATTTTTAAAACCTTTTTTTTCCTTTGTTGATATTGACTAATATGGGTACATTTTGCTATTAATTATTTATTCCTAAAGCCGTGCAGATGCTGCTCAGTCCTCCTCTCTCTTCTAAAAAGTCCTCATTGCTGGCTAATATATTTCCATTCCAGAGAATAATCTGTGGAGGGCAGCCATTTGTGACATAGTGTGTCCAACACGTTCTCTCAGGCAAAGGACAAGTTAGTAATTCAGAGCAACTCCAGATTGATTATTCTTCCTCAAATTCTTTTTTCTTTACAACGAATGGATATGCTAAGTCATTTCCTTACATCTCACATTCCTTTTTACCTCAGATTCTCTATTAAAGGGGAAAAGGTGGAGCAATGAATTTCCCAGTTTCAACTCTGTCCTGGGTAGCTCCTATGAATGTATGCTTAATGAGTAGGCCATGGAATTAATTAGTCATTACTTGATTTTTCATTCTCCTAAAAAAAATCAATCTCGGAATCTCTTTAGATTTTTTATCAGGTAAAATTAGCTCCTTTCTTGTAGAAATTCTAGATATAATTAAGATGAAATGCTTAAATAATGCAGATCATTTTTGTGTATGTGTTTCATTTCAACCTCAATTACTTTTGCTCATTTTTTAAATTTCAAATAAATTATTCACATTTTTGCTGCATGCAGACTTTTCTCATTTAAGTATAATACTTTGTACCAATATTCCTCTATAATAATTACGTATTTCTGCTTAAAAATTTTAGATGTCTCCTTCATTTCAGTTCTTAGTTAACATAGAGATGCTTAGTGAATTACTAAAAAAGGATCATTAAGGCAACCGAAAGAAAATTGGAATCAACTCGACAATCAGAGACCATTTCCTACTGCTCCATATTTCAAGATTTATAGGAATACATATATGTGTGTATGTGTGTATGTATGTGTATTAACAGGAATACATATATATTTGTGTGATTTCATCAGTATACACACACATTCAAGCTGACATTCTACATCATTGTTAATTACCATGGCTGATCCAATTGATAATGCAGAAAAGATTTTTACCACAAAATTGATTTAATTACCAAACAGTTGCTTTTTATTAATCCTGATAATATTCTCCTAAAATTCTTTCATTGTCTCAAGCACAAATTGGCAGACAATTTGACTCTAAAAACTAGATTTATCAAGCAACCCAAGGATATACTAATGTGCTTTTTATTAGTCACCCAATTAGAATTTATTGAATGCATACTTTGAACCAGGACATGTGAGGTGTCTCTGAAATAATAGAAGTCAATACTTAAGTACCAATTTCAAATTTACTTAAATCATATAAAGAGGCAACATTATTTCTATAACTATATCTATAGTAAGGTTGCTCAGATAGCAAGTGAAAGGGTGGACCTACGCTTGGAGTTTATCCGTTAAAGGTGTGTCACACATTTGAAAAACATTCATCATGCGTGTAGCACTAGGGAAAACATCGTGAGAATCTTCACTACAGCACATGAAATTTACAAGAGAGCTTCATAGTAGGTGAATAGGAAAGTGTGGAATTCAGTTGTTAAATAACAACAATCAAACAAAAATTCATAAATGAATGAAACAAAAATCAGGCAAAACTTCATAGAACTGGGCTTACATTTCAATGAAGAATTCCAGCTCCAAACCATCTTTAGTCACTGGATCTCTTCTTTTCCCTTGCCCATATTGCTTCTAGGAATGTAAGGCCTATCCCTGAACACCAACATGAGGGACACATGGTTACTGTGTTGGGATGGAATGGCCAGTGTTTTGAAGCTACATTGACTTTGGTTACATCCCATTTACCACTTAACACTGGTAGGATGTTAAGTTAGTTACTCATCCTCTCTGAGGTTGCTTCCTTTATCTGAAAGTTGACATAATAATATCTATTTTACATTGTTGTTATATCTTTAAAGAACAGAGCATAGTGTCTGGTATACAATATGTGCTCATAAATATAGGGTCCCTTATTTTCCTTCCTGCCATCGTTGTAACTGTGCTCTCATCTATTGGAGCATTTCCAGAAAGAATTTAAGAAAACCAATCTTGTGTTTCACCTGTTTTTCTTCACTTTGGCCATTCTGCTTGCTGCTTCCAGGAAGCGTATTTCCAGGTTCCCTAGCAAGAACCTGGTGTCCAAAGTCTCCTCAAAGGAAAAAGAACACATTCCTAAATGGGAAAGTGGATTTTCAGACCCTGGGGGCTCTGAATCTCTAGGTAATTACTGAACAATAAGAACAATCTATGAAAGTCTATCCATGGTGCTGATGTATATGGAAAAGTTTGAACAATTGTGTTTTTACTGCTTTTTGATTACAAAATGTAGCTCAGCTATCAAATTCTAAGCTGTTGCACAGGTTAGACTTGATTACCTTCTCTGAAAACAATCATTGAATGTAACCAAAAAGGTCAGAAAGCATATTTCAAGTAAGTAATTGGTGTTGGCCAAAGAAATATAAAGAGAACTTTGATTTGTGAATTTCCTCATTGAAATCTCCTTTTGGGAGAACTTATACCTGCATCATATACTCTAAGTTCTACAAGTGAAAATATTTGACACAGCAGAGACAGATGAATGAATGAACATGACAAACTTGACTCTAAACAATTGTAGATGTTGACACAGGGAATAAACTTTTCAGGGATCTCAGATAATTAAGTATATTATTTAATCTATTAGATTTTAAAAGATAAATATGTAATTGTTTAAAAAGTAACATAATTAGTATTTTAGAACAAATTTATGTCACTGCATTTGGCACTCATGGGCCATTTTAAAATTGTCGTTGTCTTAATAGTTGTCTACATTTCTTTATACTGAGAAGTATCTACTATATTCATAAGACCCTACCAGGTGTTATGTGTATTATTAAAAGTATAATATACAGTCAGTGTTTTAAAAAACATAGAATGTGAATAACACAGTGCCACAAATAAAGAACTATCACAAGTTCAACAAAGGATTCAGTGAAGAGGTAAAGCTTGAATTGAATTTAAAAGATGGATAAGATTTATAAGTGGAGCAGGGAGAGTATTCCTTTCGGGGCGATAGGGTGCATAAATGTAGAAATGAATATTGTTCCTTCAAGAGTTCAGCATTTTTTAGCTTAAATGGCAGGTTTTTTGAATCAGAGGTAGTAGTTTTACTTTCAGAAAAGATATAGAATTATCAAGCAATATGTCCAAAGTCAGATAGCTAAAATGATTGATTTTTAAACGTTGTCTGTCTTCCCCAACATGGTTAAGTTCCGTGGATGCAGGAATGTTCATCTATTTGATATTTAAAAAATAAATATGCCAGAATTATAATAGGCTTTTCAAATGGGGCAAGAATTGGAGGTTAGGACAAAAGTTAGCTATGATGTTAATCAACGTCTGGATTTGAGTGGTTCTTAACATGCTTAAAAGCCTTTAACTGTTTATTCAGTTACTGATAAAATTGACTTTGGTAAAAATGATGCCAAATCTCAATAAATCATAAGCAAATTAGAACACAATGCACTGTTAAAATAAGCCCGTCCTTTCTGTCATTTCTATTTGACATGAAGCTTTTATTTATTTTTGGACGATCAACATATATTTATTTTAAGAAGTTCCACATTCTTTTTTTTTAAAGGCAAAGTCTTTCCACATTGGTTCTTTTTTGAAGGGGTTGGGGGTTGAGGAAGACAGGCCCTGAGCTAACATCTGTGACAACCTTCCTCTAGTTTGTCTGTGGGATGCTGCCATAGCACGGCTTGAAGAGCAGTGTGTGGGTCCACACCCAGGACAGGAACCTGCGAACTCCGGGCCGCTGAAGCAGAGAGCATTAACTTAACCACTACCCCACTGGGTCAGCCTACAACATTCTTAAAATAGCATTGGATTAAATATAGTTACAATAAAGATATTCATTAAATTATAGCTAATCAGACTTTTATGTGCTATCCCAGATTTTGCAGTTAGAAAGGATCATATATAATATTTTTATATAAATGCCATATCCAAGTAGTTTAGAGAAAATTGACTTAATCTTTTATATATATTAAAAGTATTCTCAAGGTAAAATCTCTAACTCTCCCTCCCCTATATTGTAATTCATTGTTTAAGGACACTCACTTTAATGTAAGACAAATCGGAGCTTGAGTCCCAATCATGAATTTACTAGCTATGTGACATTGGATCTATTATTTAGTGTTTCTTTCTTTTTTATTTTTTGAGGAAGACTAGCCCTGAGCTAACTACTGCCAGTCCTCCTCTTTTTGCTGAGGAAGCCTGGCTCTGAGCTAACATCCATGCCCATCTTCCTCTACTTTCTATGTAGGACGCCTACCACAGCATGTCTTGCCAAGCGGTGCCACCTCCGTACCTGGGATCTGAACCGGCGAACCCCAGACTGCTGAGAAGCATAACGTGCGCACTTAACCTCTGTGCCTTTGGGCCGGCCCTAAGTTTCTTTTTCTTTGTTTTTTTTGTTTTTTTGGTAAATGAGGATAATAATCATATTTCCTTCATTGGAAGCATTGAGAGGATTCATGGAGATAAATAATGATGTAAATTAAGTTATTTAACACAGCGCTCTTACAGATAGTAAACATTTAAAAAATATTAGATACTTTTATTGTTTCCCACAGACATTGGGTAATATTTGGAGGAAATCTGTAAGAATTCTGATTTTTAAATAAATATCTGAATATATAAATTTTAAAAATCTAACAAAATAATAACGATCATAAATAACTCCTCAGTAACTCTGGGATTTGGGAATGCTCTTGAGACTCTTACAAACCCATAGAACATGGGATCATTGGAACTACTGTAATCTGATACTTCCGTTTTACACTTGGAAGACCAGAGTCAGAAAAGTTACTTTGTTTGCACAGGCCAGGTAACATGAAGTTAAATATTCTTTTCTGTAACAGCCACTGTTTAAAAATACTGAAATACTGCAATATGAGCTCAAATCAAATATTTAAAGATAAACACATCTGAAAATGGCTGACTGAGTAGTTGAAGATTACCAGAGATTTATAGCATATTGCATTTATGCACATATATTCCATCAAAGAAGTTTGGCCAAAATGTGATACTACAGAATATATTTGAAATGTCACAGTTACTATAACTTGGGTCATTATTATATAATTTGTATACTGTACACCAAATCTTGGTCCTAGAATTTAGTTATAAGGGATTAAATTATGGTATTGTATATTATGTCATATACGTAACCTGGAAATTCCAGGACATACTAATGTCCATAAACTTTATTTTTTTTTAGTAAAGGTGATATTTTATACATAAAGTCAAGTAGGACTTAAAAATTTTAAATCTTCCTATAAATAAACTCAAAAAAACAAAAATGCTTTGTCAAGAGTCAAAGATTACAAAGGACAATCTATTCATATGGTATTAATTTTGATCTTCAACTCAGATTTAAAAATTTTTCATTCCATTAGAAATATCAGAAAGATTGTGTCTGATATCAAATATATTAAAACATTAGATATAAAATAACATTCAGATAAAACATTCTGGTATTTCTTTTCTTTTCGTGATTTAAGTAAAGAAATTATAATGTCAGTATCTTGCTTAAATTCCTGATTTATCGTCATGTAATAGCATACAATTTTTTCTGCGTGAATGGAGCTCAGAGTGAACATTAAGATATAATTAGAGGTGTTTGTGTTCAAAATTCGCATTTTAAAACCTAGGAGATGTGTAGGAAGATTATTATAGTCTTAATCTATCCACTCTATTATTTGAAATAAATGTTGGGGATAGTTACAATGAAATTGCTGGAGCAGATTCTGATATCTCAAGTAAATTAAACCTCTTTCATCTAAACATTGTTTGTTGTTCCATTGTTCTGAACCACACGTAAAAGTGTCTAAATATTTTTAAATATATAATCCAGTTTATAAACCAATATCATTGTGTTTCTGAATTCAGATCTGTCAAAAGGACAACCAGGAATGTACAAAACTCCTGACTTAGATCATTTTTAATGTGAGCTTTTACTGCTTGCTGGCTCTGTTCCTTAGGACAGGTCACTGGACATATACTATGCTTAGTGATATCAGGTGAATTACTCAGAATTCTTTTCAGTGGTAAAAATGAGTTTGCATTGAGACCTGATAAGAGTTTACAATCTCTACAAGAACTTGCTATGTCTTGCAAAAATATACAAGACGCAGAAAATTTAAGGAGTAGAGTTTCACACTGTAGAATATGTTTAAAAGTCATTTTTGAAGTTGTTTTTTTTTTTTACTTAGCATATTAAATGTTCCTATAACTGTAGATAACAGTTATAACATTGTAATGTCAATGCTACTATGTCACAATAATATTTCTAGTTTAGCATAGGACAAAACTTTTGATACAGAAAAGAATGGATGGGGGCAAGCTGTATAATTTATCCTCCAAATTTTGAGAGTGGAGGGTAGCTATAAATAACAACGCTAGGACAAGAGTAAGATGGAGCCATCCTAGAAAAAATGTATTCCAATTTTCTTTTTTTAGACGATTCAAGAGTTCAAAGGAATTTATATGATTTGTCATTAGGGGTAGAACTAAAAGGAAAACCCACAGCTGAGTTTCTGGGAATCTTAGTAGCCACTTTGAAGTACTGAGGATTCAAACAGGTCATATCAAAGAATTCTCAAAATATTTGTATCTACTTAAAAATTTATTTTTATCAAAGAGTATTTTTTCCTATTAACATCACAGAGGAAAGTGCAGGCAGTCTTTGCTTTGTATGGTTCTGATATGCACAAATTTCAGTTACAGAGCTTCAGTTAAATACCAGTCCTCTGATGAGTTTCAAATTTCCATACCACAGTATAATGACAGTGACTAAAAGCATAAAGTACAAATTTCTCTGCTAGCTCTTTTTCTTTTGAGGAAGACTAGCCCTGAGCTAACTACTGCCAAACCTCCTTTTTTTGCTGAGGAAGACTGGCCCTGAGCTAACATCCATACCCACCTTCCTCCACTTTATACGTGGGACGCCTACCACAGCATGGCTTGCCAAGTGGTGCCATATCCGCACCCAGGATCCGAACCTGCGAACCCCAGGCCACTGAGAAGCATAACGTGCGAACTTAACTGCTGCACCACCCGGCTGGCACCCTCTGCTAACTCTTAAGTCCACAGTTTATAACAGATGCACATCATGATCAGTAAACAATCATAACTTTATTCAAAGTCTGTCAGTGGTTGGTCACTGTGCATCTCTTATTTAGTTCACGTACAGAGAGCAAAACACGCGTAGTTGTGTTGCCTCCTTGCTTCCCAGTGATAAACCCAGTTGACATTCTATAAAAATTAATAATTGAAATAGAGAATTGGCCAATAAATATGAAAGTGCAGCAAGGAAACAAAATAACAGTGGAAGTGAAATTTGAATTGGATGGAAATGAAGTTATAGTAGAAATAGCTGAGTGTGGGAATGTTGACACTGCCACTGTTCCAAAGACTAGATACGCAGCCAGCGGAACCTAATGAAGGTGAAATTGTCAACATAAATGAGGAAAGTGATCTTGATGAAACGATGAAGATGTCCCAGAGGAAATGACACCAGCAAAAAGCTTCACATTAAGAAACATTTGGAGGTATTTCATGGCATGAAAATGCAAAGAATATAATATTGGAGCTGATTCAAACTTAAAAAAAGATTAAGTCAGTTTGCCAAGAATAGGAAGACAAACACTCTTCAAACTACTCTTGTGAAGTTTTTTACCAAGAAAACACTTTAATTCTTGATTATAATGTTTTAAATTGCACTGTACAAAATAAACATTAGTTTTCCACTTCCCTATGCATTTATAACTGACGTTGACAGTTTTTAACATTTTGACAAAAATTTTTAAAGGTCATTGAAGTCACAACTTTTCCTATTTTTTAGGATCTCTCAGCATGTTTTCAGTCTGCACAATTATTTTATGCTCCCACAATACCATGGAAAGTGAGGACTGCCTTTAATACATAATATATTTAACCAGATTTCTTTTTTGTTATGGTTTGTTTCTATTATGTTGACAATTTTCGTAATTTTTAATTTTGATATAATTTTGGATTTACAGAAAAGTTGCAACAGTAAAAGGAACTCCCAAATACCGTTTACCCATATTCAGCAGTTGTTTACATTTTACTTCATTTACCATTCTTTGTGTCCTCCTCCTCTTCACCTCTTTTATCCTTCTTGATCTTGCCAATTTGAACCTTGTAGGCTATTTGGTTTTATAGAATATCCCTCGATATGGGTTGGTCTGATGTTTCCTCATGGTTATATCAGGGTATGTGTATGTTTTGGCAGGAACACCATGGAAGTGAGGCTGTGTTCTTTCTGGTGAATCTTCTTGTTTTGTTTGGTTTTGTTTTTGCTGGGGAAGATTGGTCCACAGCTAACATCTGTGTCAATCTTCCTCTATTTTGTATGTGAGTTGCTGCCACAGTATGGTCACTGATGAGTGGTGTAGGTTTGCACCTGGGAACGGAACCCAGGCTGCCCAAGTGGAGCACCCTGAACTTAACCACTAGGCCACTGGGCCAGCCCCCCAGATCTTGTAGTTTTATCCCAGACTGATGATGTTAACTTCAATTACTTGGTTGAAGTGGTATTTGCCAGACTTTTCTATGATAAAATCACTATTTTTGGCTTAAAATATAAATTTGCAGGGAGATATTTTAGGATTTGTAAATATCCTCTTTCTCATTAAAGGTTAACCCACATGTTTTAGCATCCATCAATGATACAATTTTTGGTTTTTAAATACAGGTAAGACTAAAGGATAAAGATAATTGGACTATAAATTGCCATCATCTTTCTGTGGAGTAACTTGACAGCAAGTACCAGAAGTTTAACAACTTAAATATCTAGTAATCCTTTTTGTGGAAATCTGACCTAAAAAAATAATCATTGATTTATTCATCTCAGCTATATTTAAAATAGTGAACATTTTGAAAAAAACTAACCTATAAGCAGGAATTATTACATCAATACAATGGAATATTAGGCAGGCATTTAAAACTATACTTTTTGGAAATATTTAATGGTCTATAAAATTATTTAGCATACAAGGTTAAATAAAAAATAAGTCAAATTATGAAACAGTATGTGGATTATAAAAATTTTTTTACATACATGAAGTATTTTATTTGTGATAAAAACTGGAAGTTTATTACATGAAGTTAGTAAAGAGATTACCCTAGATTAGTGGCATTTTATGTAATATTTTGCTTTTTCTAAAATTTATTGTTTAATTCTATAATACTGTCTAAATTAAAACAGAATTTAAATATTTTTGTGAGATAAATTTTCTATTTTGAGCAAGGAAAATATTATGAGTGTTTTCAGTAATATTTTCATTAACATTGCACAATATAAATTTGATTTTATCTGTGCTAAATAATCAGTTATTTGCAATGTTTAATTCACTTCTTTGGCCAACTCCCTCTTTTGGGGGAGTAGGTGGAAAGAATGCCAACTCCTGAATAAGAGAGGCCAGTTGAAAATAAAGACAAAAGAATTTGATCAAAATTTATTTGCTTATAAAATTATGCATTTGGAAATAGCATAAAAATTTAGCATTAAATTAATAACCAATTAATAACTTTTCATCCTTCCTTCTAGGAAAAAAAGTCCTATTCTCCTCAAATTTCAATTAGTATATTTTTAGAATTTATCATTAATTATTATTCTTTAAATGGGAATTCATTCATTTTTGATGTAGGTATTTCACATACAAGAAAAATTCAACTACTATTTTTATTTTTCAATTGTATGACTTACCATTGTTTTATTGTAAAATATCATCATATTTGTATATTTTCCAAGGTTCTTCGTAACACGTTCCCTGCTTTCTCATCTCTCTGCAATTCTCATTTATATTGCCATAATTTGTACTTCTGTCTTGTGCTTAATGTCTTTTCATTCTTGGCACTCTCTCTGATTTGTTCCCTGAACTTGCTACTTTTCTTTTTACATTGTCATAACTTTGCATATGCTCACAACTCCTACTTTTCCTTCCAACTTCCATTCAAAAGCAGCCTCTCCTGAGAAGCCCTCAGTTGATAGTTTTGGCTTCGCTTGGCTGATTTATACCCTCACAGTGTACTGTAGCGTATGTATACCTTTATATAGCAGTTTCCACACTGCAGTGCAATTATTTGTTTGCACGGTTATCTCTAACTATATTGGGAGTTTCCCAAAACAAATACAGTACGCTTTCTTTCCATCTCCAACAAATTCCACAGAGACTGATACACCAAATATTTAACAAAATGCTGGAAATATTAACTAATTGGCAAAATTATGATGAAATTTCTTTACAAAGCTTATTTTTTGAGCTCACCAAAATTTATATAGCATCTATTTTCAAAATCAAATATGATTTAATTCTACTATTCATTGTTAGTGTAATAGATTCCCGATTGACAGGTGTTAGGAAGTTATCTATTTATTTTTTATCCTGATTCTAGCCTATGTTTATACTGAACTGTTAAATTGTTATTCTTTCCTGAGCCAGAATCTGTCCAGTTCAACAAAAATGTATTATGTACAATTACTTACCATGTGCCTGGGAAAATGCTAGAGGTGGAGTGATTAAAGAAGAAAATTTCCCTAACCTTTATAACATAACAAATTTCCCAGGATTATAATATTTGCCCTCTAAGACAATGCATAGCTATTAGTAAGTAGAAAGGAAGTGAGGATAATGAAAGAGAGGAAAGAGATCAAGGAAATTATCATAATTCTAGACATCTGTAATTTTGCCAAACAAAAATACGTCAACTAACCTAGAGACCTCTTTGTCTTGTATCCTGTTACTTATCACTTCTCTGTAAGACAGAATAAGAATGTCTGTCTTGTCCCTGGAGCTCAACCAGGAGCCGTAATAACCTTGAATGATGCAAGGTAACCCTGAGTCTCTAAGAAAAGTGCAAGGAAAAGAATTTGCAGTAGTATAATCAGACTTTAAAGAGGCTTTAATTTCAAGTTTAAAGAGAACAAGTTAGATGTTAGAGATATTGTGGAAATTTAAATTTAATACATTTAATGCCTAACCATGTAATTAATATTTTTTCAAGAAAATAACATACTCAAAAATATGTAAGGAACAATCACTAACTATATACCTGGGGTAACTGGAATCAAAAACATGATATTTAGGTCCAGAATGAACAACCGTATTTTCAGTTGGCCTGTTCTCAGAAAGCTGTGTGTCCTTCCGGTAACTAAGAAAATTCAATTTGCGCTAGGATATGATGAGATAAATAAGATTATATCATGAACACTCTCCGGTGAATAATGGCATAATTTTCCTTGTAAATATTTTTGAAAGCTTTCTGTTTTAAAAATACGTGCACGAGAGTCCTCTGCTTTTGAAGGACACGTTAGGGAAGATTTTTCTTTTCTTTTTTTTTTCCCCTTCTAAAATGTGGAGATGGTTGAAGAGGCTAATTTAGGACAGTACATCCTGGTGTCCCAACCAGCTTACTTCCTGCAGAAGTCAGTCACTTTCTGTAGGCACCACAGCTATTTGAAGCTTATCATCTGACCTCACAGCCCATATTTCTATATCCCTTAAAATAGGAAGTACTTTGTGAAATGACTGCACACTGATTGACCTCCTTCCCTCAAGCCGCTGTTACCTCCCACAATCCTTCCATTGAGCCAATAAGGTCAAGCATAGAAATGGATCTAAAGTATTTGAAGCCCCTTTGATTCCATTGTCCAGTGGTTTCCATTTTTTTAAGCAGCGAAACTTTTTCTATAAAAAAAAATTAGTAGGAAGTCAAATTTATAACAGTGTTAAAAGTGGAGCAGTTCTATTTGAAGAAGGGGTAGAATTTCTACCTGCCCTCTTAGAACTCTCCCTCTGGCAGTTTCTCAGGCATTTTCTCAGCATCTCCTTGTATCCATCATGGACTGTTTGAAAGCTATTAGAAAACTGGAAAGAATGGAACAGGCAGCAGCCAATGGAAGGCAAAATAGCTACAGGCAGATCTGTTTTCTTTACTAATACTTAAAAAATCTTTTGCATTTATGCAGGCTCTCTGCCTGGACACTGAAGGAATTTGAGTTGGCAATTCCTAACTAAACTTTCCATTCTTTATCTTCTCTTTTACCACACATTGACTTCTCCATTTTCTTCACTTGCAATCTTGTTCTATCCTAGCTAAAGCCACTAAAATCTTCAGGCAGTTTGTTGGTGCAACACTATTGTGGGAATAGCCTACTGATGCAACCCCCACCCCCATTTTTAAATTATATAAAGACAATTTTTCTTGATTCCATCTACATGAAACATACTGGTTGTGAGTTAATGCATATCATATACACCCATCTAAATCATCCTCCGGAGTGTGAAATAAAAATATCCAAATGCCTATTAATTATAACGAATATCTTGTCCTGAGACTTAACCAGTTCAAAATTGAAGCAACGATTTCCTTTCCCACCCCTCTTACGAATCAGCTTCTTTACAATTTGGTCTCTCTCTTGGTATCATTTCGCCTATTGCTTAAACCAGAACCAGGGGAGCACCACTAACTCATTTCTCTCTCCATTATTACTCCATACAATTATTCACTAAGAGCTTTGATACTTTTTCAAAAATATCTCTTTAATATCCCTCCTTTGTCCTTTCTACTTTATTGTAACCTCTTGTTAAATATCTTATATTGTCTTTGCCTGCTGGCCCACTCTGTGTGATCCTCCAATCATTTCTTTCTTTTTTTTTTTAAAAAAGATTTTATTTTTTCCTTTTTCTCCCCAAAGCCCCCTGGTACATAGTTGTATATTCTTTGTTGTGGGTCCTTCTAGTTGTGGCATGTGGGACGCTGCCTCAGCGTGGTTTGATGAGCAGTGTCATGTCCGCGCCCAGGATTCGAACCAACGAAACACTGGGCCGCCTGCAGCGGAGCAAGCGAACTTAACCGCTCGGCCACGGGGCCAGCCCCCAATCATTTCTTTTTTTTATTGCTACTACAATCTTCTGAAAACCTAAGACTGATCATGTCATGGTCTTTGCTAATATCCTCAGTGCTCCCCCACAGGATATGTTAAGCACGCTAAGCATGTCTAAGACACCTTAACATGGCAAGCTAAGTGGTACATAGGTAACCAAGCCTGCCCTTATGGTTTCATCTTCTGCCATTCCTTCCTTCTTGCATTATGTATTTCATCCTGCCGTCAAGAACTCCTTACTGTACTTGAATTTTCTGTGCTTCTGTGTGTGCTTCTAAATGCTTTAAGCTTTTACATATGGTCTACCTACAACATGCTTCTTAATGATTTGCCTTTTTGTCTCGTTAAGTATTACTTATCATTCCACAATCAATTTTCCAACGTAATCTTATCAAAACTCCTTCTCTAGGAAGATTTATCTGAGCAAACATCCCTCATTCCCCTACCTAGTTTTCATATAGTCTGGATTGGAACCTTTCTATAAGTTTCTCTATCTCACTTATAATCTTGGTATTACCTCCCTTATTCTAATTATTGTATCATATTATGCTTATATTTTTCTTTGATTTAATACCATAAAATCATAAATACTTTTGATTTAATAGCGTAAATTATCCTACCCAGGGTTCCCTTTTACACTGATTCCCCTGGTACCTACAACAATGTTGGTACATAGTAGGCGCCATGAATGAATATAGAAAGGGAAGAAAGGGGTCAGTAATATAAAAAGAAGTTGTCAGTTCTTCCTTTAATTAATTTAAATCATAGTTGTTTACATACATTTCACCTTGGTGTTCTCCTTACAATTGAATTGCCAATATATTGGAAAAGAAAATGTAACTACTTTTGACAGATTCTACATTCTGCTTAAATGTAAAATGTCTAATATTTAGTAAATTTTGCTTCTGACAAACATACAGTTGATGTAATGATATTGAAAATCCAAGGACAGAAATGGAAATAAGAGTTGTAGAGCGTCTGTTATACATCAGATGGTTTTGTAGGGCAGGCAAATTTTTACCTTTACCTTATTAGAGTTTTTTTCAACTGGGTCTGAGAATTGAATTGACGTAAGACCAGGAGATCTGGAGATCAATAGGAGAAAAGCTTACAAATTTATTTAATACAAGTTTTACGTGACATGGGAGCCTTTAGAAGGAATGAAGGCTCAAAGAAATGGTGAAACCTGCTTGTTTTTATATTAGGTTGAACAAAGAGAGGCAATTCTGGAAAAGTAACTAAACTTTGTGAAGAGGCTAAAGGAAGATAAGAATTATTTTAACAAGGTCTGTTTGTATAGAATTCTGTCTGTCTCAACCTTTTGTCATTGATGATAAGAATGTTACTCTCCTTCAGGTATAAGGAATATCTTTCACATGAGAATTTCATCACCTGCTTTTAAGAAAAAGAAGGAAAATCTGAATGTTTTTCTTATACTTGCCGTTTTTCAAGTGCCTTTAAGTCAAAATTGTCAATATGCGAGAATGGCATATTTTGGGATGGCATGTTCTGAACTTCAGTTTGCATATGCCAAGTATGTGTAATCTTTAAATAATGTGGGATAGTATGTCAAAGCCCATACTTAATGTAATTATTCAATACAGTAGACTGGAATGACAAGGTATTATCTAGTAAAAAATAAAGAGAATTCCAAAAAGTATAGGGGTACCAGATATAATGAGCAGTCCCCACCCTTAGGGCTAAGATAGAGCAGCCAGTGAAGAACCTTGCCTCCAGGGCAGAGATCAGTGCTTTTTGGTGAGAGTTCTCCGTGAACAGCAGTGAAATTGCTCTGGTGGCATGGTGGGGAACATGCTGGAAAGTTTTCTTTTAAGGTGCTAGGAAAATCTGTTCATGGGGAGGTGTCTTGCTGGAGACACTGCTCTATGAAACTGCCTAGGAGGTGCCATGGGAAGCTGCTGGATGCTGCTGGCCGCCATGCACTGCAGGAGCCCGATGCCAGCAAAGGTGTGCACCACAGGAGCTGGCAATACAGGAGCTACATGTGCTGCAGGAACCAGCCCAGAGGCCCCACAGAACTGGTAAGCAAACCCTTTCCTCCTGCAATATCCCTCTATTACTCTTTACTGATAGGTGACAAAGGAAAACTATTTAAAGGACCCAGTTCCGTTTTTCCAGAGCAGGCAATTAAGAGTGAATTTGGAGCTGAAAGGCAATAAATTGATAATTGGTAGAGTAGGTATTACCATCTACTTTTTTTTTTTTTAAAGATTGGTACCTGTGCTAACATCTGTTGCCAATCTTTTTTTTTCTTCTCCTTCTTCTCCCCAAAGCCCCCTGGGTACATAGTTGTATATTCTAGTCGTGAGTACCTCTGGTTGTGCTATATGGGACACCACCTCAACCTGACCTGATGAGTGGTGCCATGTCCATGCCCAGGATCCGAACCAGCGAAACCCCAGCCACCAAAGCAGAGTATAGCAACAACCACTCTGCCACGACCTGGCCCCTACCATCTACTTTTTTAAAGCTGAGGTCAATGAGTCTTAGAGAGGCTTAGAAAGGCTCTAAGCTCAGGCATCTTTGGAACTTAGGAAAGATTATGGTGGTGAGGGAAGGATGTAGGTTGGATAATAAATGACAGAAGATATTTGTTTTGAGATCTCTGGAATGATTCCCCAACTGGGAAATGCACTGCTGTCAATACAAAAGATTAATTTGTTTCTCAAGAAGGATAACCTTTATATGTAGATATCACATTACCTTAAGGTCAAAAACCTCAAACTATCACTACTTCCATTGATTAATAATTATTGTCTGAAATGTATAACATTAAATATTCTAAACTAAATTCATTTGCTCATCCATTCAATGAAAATTACTGAGTGATCATTATGTGACATATACAGTATCATTCTAGTGTCTGTGATTTTATTTTTGACATTATATGATAAAAATATAAATACTATGTTTTCAACTTGATTTTCAATTCTAAAACTCAATTTAACTTTCAATGTTAGATATCATCATTTTGTTTTCTGAGTGACAAAAACGCAAAACAAAACAAGCAAAAAAGTCAAAATCCTACCATTTATCAAGATAGCCTTCAGTTTTTAGAAATTGAGGGTTGAACTTACTTTGAGATTGTGTGATGAATGATTTGAGTTTTTCTGTGTTGTTTCTTACAAAGTTTTACGTTTCTGATAATTAGTTTCTGCTTTGGGAATGTCAGTATGTTCAGATAAATGAAGTAGATCTTTATCAGAAAGACTCTAAAAATGTTAAGAAATACAACATATTTCAGAGAACAGCAGTATCCCAAGTTGTAAAAGAAAGTAAATGACACCTATGGTCAGTTTAAATTCTTTTACCTTAATGAGTAAGGTATTGAAGGGTAAAATAATTTTTTCCACAGGGAACCTACACATGCTCAATAGATTAGAATTCACTCAATCTTCTTTGAAATACTTTTTTTCCCATGCGCAACATAAATATTTCCTGTCACTTATAATTTTTAAAAATAAGATTAATTTTTTTCTTTAACCATAGCCATTTTGGTCTTCTTTCTTGCAGAGTGCATTATTCGCTCAACAGAAAATAACTGTTGGCTGTACTTCCACATTGTAAAATAGAGAGACTAGTAACAAATGTTCCATTATGTCAATCTTCTTGTCACTTGTCAAACTGTGAATCAGGTCACTGTAGTTCATCTGATTGAACTAGAATGATCATTTGAATCTGTCATTTTCAAAAGCAATGAGAAGTTTTCTGTATTTTTCCGTTTTCCTGGAACTTGTCGGTCTCTGGTCATACCGTTTTAGCAAGTAAAACTTTTGATAGCTGCAGGAAACTACAGTCACCTGAGCCTGTGGCATTTGGTGCAATGTATCATTTATACTACAGTACTTAAAATCCATAGAAACGGCATCAGGAACTGTAGCTGCTCTGAAAGTAGCCCTTTCTTAAGTTAAATGACTTTGAAGAGTCAACATTTATAGTAGCAAGTAGCATCTGACATTAAGAATCTGGTGAATTACTCTATCATTGATACACTTGCAAGAATAGAATCTAATCTGTAAAATACACTGGAATCCCAAAATGTATCTTAAGAATTGGAATTTTAGTAACTATGCATCAACCTTTAAGAAAGATAGTTTCCTAAGAATTCTTTTATTTCATCTATATTGTGAATCTATGATATACATCAGATGTGCTTTTGAATTTCTCTTAGATTTTAAAAGCTTTCTCTCTGTCCTTCCTCCCTATTTTCACTGACTTTCCAGAGATTCAGTAAAATATTAAAAATCTTCATGAGTAATGGTCTACAAATAGAATGTTTTGATTATTCAAATATCCTCGTTCTAGGTGGCTTTATTTGTCAAAAACAATTCCACTTCAAATCTTAAAGTTTAAGTTATTTCTATGTTTATTCTCCTACCTTATGAAATATTAAACGTATAATTAAAAATATTTGTAATACTTAATGCATAATCACACTATTCTGTATAGTACCACCTTTGTCACAGCAATTTCCATACAACTTCTATAAGCATGTGTCTTTCCTAAATTGTGAAAGCTGTTAGTGTAGATGCTTCTATTAATTATGTGTGTTCCCTAGCATTTAGCACAATATCTGCCCTCAAAATAAATGATCTTATGGCAGTTATCTTACAGTCACTATCCACCACCTAAATTATCCAGAATGTAGCCCAGAACCTGGAGTAATTAAAGAAAATCTGTCTCTGTAGCCCCTATGCTAACTGAAAGCCCATGCAGTTAAAGTCATACTCTTCATTTAGTAGAAAATCTAGTTAGTGATTGTGAACGATTGATTTAATTTATTTTTTCAATCCATAGCTGACTAAGATAAGCACATGTAACTGTAGGAGGAGAGTGGGAAACTATGGTTTAGAATCATAGCACCTTAAAGCCAGGAGGTGTCTTACATATTATCACACCAAAGACCTTCACTTTTCCATTAAGGAAATTTTGGCCTATCTTGGGGTGTGTTCCCAGGGAACAGGCTTTCAAATGAACATTTGCACTTAGGAGCCTTGTTGAGGAATGTTCTAGGGAAGAAACCTGTGAGTGAAGACAGGGCTTGAGGAGGGAAAGAACTCAGGCTGAGATGCAATTGTTGATAGAGGTCTAAAGCAGCCCCAAGGGGAGCTCTGGAACTAGGAAGCTTCTGCAGAGTTGGCCCAAATTAAGGCAAGAAGACAACGCTTTGTAGCCCTGATCAACCAGTCACTGGAACCAGAAAAGGAGCGTATTCTTGGGTGATAAATATCCCTTCTGCTGAGTTTCAGGCCCAAAGTATGTCTCAGCTATGAGCCATCAGCAATCAACACTGGGCGTCTGGAAAATTGAGTGCCCTTCTAAAGGGAAGGATTTGGGTGGAGCATCCCAGCAGTCACTAATGTTATAGTGAAACCAACAAGGAGTTAGCCCTTGATTAAGTAGCTGGGAACTGATTATAGCTTTTAGCTGTTTAACCCACCCATTGTTAACTATGCTGTTAGGCAATACGCTCTCTGACTCCCACTAGGCTCCTGTAGATATCATCTCCCTGGAGCCTGGGTCACCATGGTAATGGGTGTTTGAGCTGTTTCTCAAGAATTAGAACCCCTTTGTCCACTCCAGGCTGGTTGAGACCACCAACTCATCAACTGGACCCATGCAGATGTCTGATAGGTGACCTTTTGATGTCAACAGGGTAAAAACTCCACCCTCAGATCATTCTCACACTGCCATTTTGTGAGCATGTGTCCTATGTAGAGGCATGGAGTCTGACTGCACTTGCGCAGATCATCAATTACCTCACCTACCTCACCTCCAATCACCTATCTCCACATTTCAGACCAGTTTGACCCCATCCCATAAATATCCCTGAGCCCCTATTTTCAGGGAAGTGGATTTGAGACTCATGCTCTTGCTTCCTTGCACGGCCATGTTGTGATTAAACCCTCTCTCTTCTGCAATCTTGTCATCTCAGTGACAAGATTTCCGGGCGATGGGCAAAAACGACCCTGGCACTGTAACAATAGGGCAGCCCAGAATGCTCCATCCCACCATACTTATCCTAACACGGATGTCAGCACACAGATGGCATCAATGACATCTAGGAGGAAGCTCTCCTAGAGAGTGTGCATTGCTTTAGCTCCTGCCTAACCCTTAAGAACAGAAGCAACAATAGAGAGGGCCCTGTTTTTCGGAAGTGCCACTGCCAGAGAATAATGAAAAGGGGGAAGTGTTAGCCACAAATATTTTCCATGCCCAAAGCAACATGAGCGGTGACAGTTGGAAATATATTCACCAAGACACCACAAGTTCTCCAGTTTTGAGACGTTTTCTCAGCTGCGCTCATGGCTGATTGCTCTTTTGAGGAGAAGTTAATCACTCTGGATGCTCTATCAGAGGAAATTCCAATTTTAGCAGATTATCTTTTCCAAAGCTATCCAAGAACTATTTTTTTTTTTTTGATAAAAATGCTTATGCTGGTAAACAACTCACAGGGAGAGGACAAGGTGCCCCAAATAAATCATTTGAGGCCTGACATATGGAGTGTTGGAGGTTTTATTTTAAAATGGAAATGGGTATAAGATGCAAGTTGACGCTAATTTTGTTTTATTTCAGTATACTACCCAAAGGTAATTTTTTTGTGATTCAACCTTTCTAATTAAAAAGTACTACGAATGCTGTAGCATTTAATCAAACTTATTATTTTGATTGTGGACTATGATAGCATTTTATATAAATAAGAATGTGCCTGGGAATAGGATCCTCTCTTTCCTAAAGTTTTTGGTTCATTGGGATCCAGTGCTAGCATAAGCAGTCCTAGTTTGCAGAATTTTTTTTCTTATTTTTTTCCTTGTGCTTCCCCTCACCAGTTTTAATAAGATATAATTGACATAAAATATTGCATAAGTTTAATGTGTACAACATGACAATTTGATACACGTTCTTATTCTGAAATGATTACCACAACAGGGTTAGTCAACGCCTCCATCACCTCATATAATTGCCATTTTTTGTTTTTTATTTTTTGTGATGAAAACATTTAAGATCCACTCTCTTAGCGTTTTTTATACAAGCATAACTGACATATAATGTTATATTAGTTGCAGGTGTACAACATAATGATTTGATGTTTGTATAAATGCAAAATGATCACCATAATAAGTCTAGTTAAGATCTGTCACCATACATACTTTCAAAAAATTTTTTTCTTTTGATGAGGACTTTTAATATCTACTCTCAGCAATTTTCAGATATACAATACAGCATTATTAACTATAGTCATCATTACTGTACATTACATCTCCATGGCTTATTAATTTTATAAGTAGAAGTTTGTACCTTTTGACCCCCTTTGTCCATTTCACCCTGCCCCCCACCGCCACCTCTGGCCACCACCAATCTCTTCCCTGTATCTATGAGCTTGTTTTTTAAAGTTCATGTGAAGTGAGATCATGCAGTATTTATCTTTGTTTGTCTGATATTCCACTCAGCGTAATGCCCTTAAGGTCCATCCATAGTGTTGCAGATGGCAAGATTTCATTCTTTTTTTATGACTAAATAATATCCCATATATATATGTGTGTGTATATATATACACACACACACACACATATATATATAGACATCACATCTTCTTTATCCATTCATCTATGGATGGACACTTAGGCTGTTTCCATATCTTGTCTCTTGTAAATAATGCTGCTGTGAACATGGGAGTGCAGCTATTTCTTTGATATCCTGTTTTCATTTCCTTTGGATATATACCCAGAAGAGAGATTGCTGGATCATATGGGAGTTCTATTTTTAATTTTTTGAGGAACCTCTGTATTGTTTTTCATAGTGGCTGCATCAATTTACATTCCCACAAATGGTGCACAACTGTTCCCTTTTCTCCTCAGCCAATACTTGTTGTCTCTTGTCTTTTTTTTTTTGCTGAGTAAAATTTGCCCTGAGCTAACATCTGTGCCAATCTTCCTCTATTTTGTATGTGGTTTCACCGCCACAGCATGGCTGCCAACAAGTGGTATAGGTTTTATGCCTGGGAACCGAGCCCAGGCAGCCAAAGCAGAGAATGCCAAACTTAACCACTAGGCCACAGGGCCTGCCCCTCTCTTGTCTTTTTGACAATGGCCATTTTACCAGATGTGAGGTGATACCTCATTAAATTTTTGATTTTCATTTCCCTGATGTTCAGTGATTTTGAGCATCTTTTCATGTACCTATTGGCCATTTGTATATCTTGTTTGGAAAACAAAATTAATCAGATTATTTGTTTTTTCGTTATTAAGTTGTATGAGTTTCTTATGTATTTTGGATATTAACCTATTATCATATAGATGGTTTGCAAATATTTCCCCCCATTCTGGAGGTTGCTTTTCCATTTTGTTGATTGTTTCTTTTGCTGTGCAGAAGCTTTTAAGTTTGATGTAGTCCCATTTATTTTTGCTTTTGTTGCTTGTGCTTTTTGGTGTCATATTCAAATCATCATTGACAAGAACAATGTCAAGGAGCTCATTTGCTATATTTTCTTCCAGGAGTTTTACAGTTTCGGGTCTTATATTTAAGTCTTTAATCTATTTCAAATTAATTTTTGCAAGTTGTGTAAGATAGGGGTCCAATTCTATTCTTCTGCATGTGATTATCCAGATTTCCCAACACAATTTATTGAAGAGACTGTCCTTTCCTTGTTGAGTTTTCTTGTCTCTCTTGTCAATTATTATTTGACTGTATATGTGGAGGTTTATTTCTGGGCTTTTGATTCTGTTCCATTGATTTATGTGTATTTTTACCAGTATCATACTGTTTTGATTACTACATCTTTGCAGTATAGTTTGAAATCAGGAAGTGTGATGCCTCTAGCTTTGTTCTTTTTTTTTTTCAGAATTGTTTTGGCTATTTGGGTTATTTGGTTCTACACAAAATTTAGGATTTTTTTTCTTCTATTTCTGTGAAAAATGCCACTGGAATTTTCATAGAGATTTTGTTGAATCTATAGAAGACTTTGGGTAGTATGGACATTTTAACAATATTAATTCTTCCAATTCTTGAACATGGAATATCTTTCATTTTTATTTGTGTCTTCTTCAATTTATTTCATCAGTGTCTTATAGTTTTCAGTGTACAGGTCTTTCATCTCCTTAGTTAAATTTACTTTTAATTATTTATTGTTTCTGATGCTCTTTAAATGGGATTGTATTCTTTATATCTTTTTCAAATATTTTGTTGTAAGTACAGAGAAATGCAAGTGATTTCTGCAGGTTGATGTCATATCATGCAACTTTACTGAATTTTTGTATTAGTTTTAATAGTTTTTTGGTGGAGTTTTTAGGATTTCTATATATAAACTCATATCATTTGCAAACAGACAATTTTACTTCTTCCTTTCTGATTTGGATGCCTTTTATTTCTTTTTCTTGCCTGATTGCACTGGCTTGGGCTTCCAGTACTAAGTTGAACAGGAGTGGTGAGAGTGAGCATCCTTGTCTTGCTCCTGATCTTAGAGGAAAATCTTTCAACCTTTCAGCATTGAATATGATGTTAGCTGTGAGCTTGCCATATATGGCCTTTATCATGATGTAGTAAGTTCCTTCTACACCCAGAGAGTTTTTATTGTGAAAGGACATTTATATTGACAAATGCTTTTTCTGCATCTGTTGAGGTGATCATATGATTTTTCTCTTTCATTCTATTAAAATGGTGTATCATATTTATTGATTCGTGTATAGTGAATGATCCAAGCATGACAAGGATAAATCCCTCTTGATCATGGTGTATGATCCTTTTAATGTGCTGTTAAAATCAGTTTGCTAATCTGTTTTGAGAATGTTTTCATCTATATTTATCAGGGATATTGTGTATAGTTTTCCTTTCTCATAGTGTCCTTATCTGGCTTTGGTATCAGAGTAATACTGGTCTCATAAAATGAGTTGGGACTGTTCCCACCTCTTGAAATTTCTGGAAGAGTTTGAGAAGGATTGACGTTAATTCTTCTTTAAATGTTTGCTAGAATTTACCTATGAAGCCATCTGGTCCTGAGATTGTCTTTGCTGGGAAGTTTTTGATTACTGATTCAACCTCCTTAGTCATTATTGGTCTATTCAGATTTTATATTTCCTTGTGTTTCATTCTTTGTGGGAGGTATGTTTATAGAAATTTATCCCTTTCTTCTAGTTTGTCCAATCTGTTGGCATATAATTTTTTTTATAGTAGTCTCTTATGATCTTTTTATTTCTGTTATATCAGTTGTAATGTCTCCCCTTTCATCTCTGAATTTATTTACTTGAGTCTTCTCTCTTTTTTTCTCAGACTAGCTAAGGGTTTGTCAATATTGTTTATGTTCTGAAAAAACAGCTCTTAGTTTTGTTGATCTTTTCTATTGTTTTTCTAGTCTCTATTTTATTTTTTCTGTTCTGATCTTTGTTATTTCCTTCCTTCTGCTAACGTTGAGCTTAGTTTGTCCTTCTTTCTCTAGTTCCTTGAAGTGTAAAGCTAAGTTGTTTGAGATTTTTCTTTTTTCTTAATGTAGGCATTTATCACTATAAAATTCTCTCTTAGAACTGATTTTGCTGCATCCCATAAATTTTAGTTCATTGTTTTCCATTTTCATTTCTTTAAAGTATGGAGAGTGATGCTGTTTGGGTTCTACACAGGACACAATGATTTGATAATTCATTTTCAATCATCCACATACTATCCCTATATACATTGTCTTGTTTCCTTGTTATCTTTGACCAAATTTGATTTTATATTTGTCCATGGAATTTAACTCTCAAATATGCCTTTTTATAAACTATTTTTTCCTTTTGTATCTGACCACATTCCATTACTCTGCTTTTGTCTCAAGGACAAGGTATTGAATCCTTGTCAAAGCTGGGGACTGTTAAATCCATATTCACCTCTGGTATTATTGTTTCATCTATCATTTAGTTCATTGGTAATATATAGTGATCATACATTTCTATAACACCAAGATAGAATAAAATAAAATAAATTAATACAAGAAGAATCTCCTCATCTTTAATTACTCAATGTCCATACTGTTGTCAGTTTTGATATATTGAAGATAAATCTACTTAATTAGTAATTCTAAGACAGGGCAAAAACTCAAGCCCAAAGATCACCTAGCAAATTAAATTTTTAAGATTCAGTAAGATTTACACTATTATCTCAACAGTTAAAGTACTTTTTTATATGTTAATCCCCAGAGACGTGGTAAGTTTTCTACAACTCAAGTTTTCTGGAAAATTAAAATAGAAATGAATTTTATTATTAAAATACTGAAAGATTTTGTCATAAATAAGGATGATATAAAAAAGATGCTTCTAAAATGGCACCAGGAGGAGCTCAATGGCCACGTCCCCCAGAAAAACAACCATCATTGGTTAAAATTATTACTAAAAAAATCTGAACCATGTAAAGTCTCTGGAAATTGTCATAAGGGAATACAGAAAATAGAGAAACATTTATTCAAGAAAATCTACTAAATCTCACATGACTACGTGCTTGCCCAAGGCCGCACCTCTGGGGAATGACTTCAGAGACTGCACACAGAGGGAGTAATGGGTATGGCTGAAATAATTGAGGCAGGCCATTACAAAAATAAGCCAGGAAACAACAGCAAGCCTGGGGAGAAGGGAGATGTAAGTATCCAATATTGCTACAACATATTGTCTAAAATGTTCAGTTTTCAACAAGAAAATTATGATACAAAAAAGAAACACAGAAATGTGATCCATACTCGGGAAAAAAAAAAAAAAACGTAGGCAATAAAAATTGTCTTTGAGAGGGACCAGATGTCACACTTAGAAGATGAAGTTTAAAAGCAGGCAGTATAAATAGGTACACAGAATTAAAAAAAACAATGCCTGAAGAAGTAAAGGACGGTGCAATGACAATGTCTCATCAAATAGAGAATATCAGTAAAGAGAAAATATAAAAAACACCAAATGGAAATTCTAGAGTTGAAAAGTGCAATAACCATAATGACATAACATCTCTGTGCCGGGCACCGTACTAGACACAGAGAAAGCAAGGATAAACAGCACACCATTCTTGGCCTAGTTGAACAGATACGTTGACACAGAATTACAATGCAGTTTAGTAAATTCTAAAACAGAGATACATATAAGATCACTACAGGAGCAAAGTGGTTGAAACAATTCCTCGAGAATTAGAGGAGGTCTTTAAGAAATGATGATATTTATACTGTAGTAATTGAAATGCATCTTAACTATACTCAGAGAAGAAAGCTATCCAATACAAATGAAATGAAATGCCTATGACAGAATGACGTGTCAAAATGCTTAGCATATAGAGGCAGATAATAGCGGTATGGCAAGATTATCTGGGCTGGATTTATTCACATGGTATGCTATAAATTTTGAATTTCCAGTAGGCAATCAGAAACCAGTTTAGGATTTCAGACAGGGCATGGTCGGCTGAGACTTTCATTTTGGAAAAATACATCTTTAGGCAGTGTGAAGGATAGATAAGGAGTGGTGAGAAAGTTAAAGCAGGAAAATCAGTTAGGAGGTTACTGTGATTGTCTCAGCAAAAACTGAGGACTGGTTCAGTGGCAGAGGCAGTAGGGAAGAGGAATAGTTTAAAACAATATTTAATGATAAAACCAGTGATTATTTGACTCCAAAAGGGATGAAAGAAAGAGTTGATTATGATTTTCAAGTTTCTAGTCTGAGTTATTATGTGGTTGGTAATACAGGAAATATAGGAGAAGGGCAGGGTTGAAGTGGTGAGAAGTAAAAAGGTAAGCAGTTCAGTTTGGAACGTAATGAATTTACGATCTAGGACATGGAGGTGGAGCTCTCCAGTGGGCAATTTGGTACTTTGGTCGGATCTTAGGGAACCAGATTAAAATGCAAAGTGAGGATCATTTATACTATTTTATAAAATAACCGGGTGTAACCAATGACTTGTATATACTCATTCGTTTAGCTTACCTCTTACCTTGACTAAACTGAAAAGTCTAGAATAAGAGAAATTGCTTGAAATATAACCTGATGCCCAGAACAATTCAATGCATTTGTAAGACTATATTTAAAAATTTCAAGTATATAAATTATGAAAACTCATAATTAACAAAGTCTTCTTGTTACCATCTTTGCCAAAAAAAAAAAAAAAATCAGAGCAAAGGAGGGATCCGTAATCTAATGAATATTAGAACTTTGATTGTGGTAAGCCAGGTTTGAAAGCTAATTTAGAATACTTAGAAAATGTGGTTTTACTTATTCAAATTACTTTCGTATTGCTACAGTTTGTGTTCTTATTTCCTTAAACTTTGTGTAAATGAAATTTACATTACAAAATTATTTCTCACAAATTTAATGTTTTGTATATATAAGAGAAATTTATGAATAAAATTACTATTCATAGTCTTTTCTGTGAAAAATTATTGCTTAACATTAATTGAACTTGGAAAAATTTCCATATTAATGATACAAGATTTTCCATAAAGCAAGAAAAGTGAATTTAGGATGAAAGTGTTTTCAAATATTTGGCAGAAATATGTGTATTCATTCATTTAAGGAGTATTTATGGCATACTGAACTCAAGCTGGGCTCTGTTCTTCTAAGTGCTGTTGCGGCGAACAAAAATTCTGTTCTCATAGAGCTTGCTTTCTAGTGGAAGAGACAGACAACATAATATTGAACAAATAAAATATATATCAATTATAAAGGCTAAGATGAAAAGCAGGAAAGAGATATAGGACACGTTTGGAAACAAGATCCTTTTTTGATCCTGGTAAGGAGATTAAAAAAAATAACAATAACCTCTAGGTGCATTAGTTAGCTGAAACACACAGCAGTACTTTCAAAACAATTTCACTGAATAAATGCAAAATGGAAACACTGAAGCATAAAAGTTTTATTACCTAAGAAATCTTATTAGAAAAGAAGAAAATATACAATTTAGCAGAAGAAAAAAGTAAATTGGATTTAAAGATATCCATGGGAATTTGAATCTGTAAATGTTGGTAGTCTACTCTGAAGATTAAAATATAGTGGGCTGCTGATAAGATGGATGTATAAATAGTTCATAATGAGTATAGAAGTGAATTATTCAGACATAGACAGAAGAAAAAAGAGTTGTAAGTTTCTCAACAAAGTTGCAAGTTGATAATTAAATATTATTAGATTTTTTCTTCAAATTTATTCAAAATACAAGGAAATGCCAATTTAGTTATAAAAGCAAAAACAAAACTTTTTTCTTATCTCACATTGAAATGACTGTCTTTTACTTTCTTTTTATAAACCATGGACTCTTTAGTTAGGCAATCTTGGAGGAGTTCAGATAGTGTAATTTCCTTTAGATTATATTTTTTATAGAAATACATCCATACTGTACACACTTATTCTTAGCTTCTGGAGTTTTGATTTTTGGGTTTTGGATGGTCATATTAGCTCTTCCATCTAGCTCTTTTAATAGAAAACTAGTTTAGGGGCCAGCCTGGTGGTGCAGCGGTTAAGTGAGCATGTTCTGCTTTTCAGCAGCCTGGAGTTCGCTGGTTTGGACCCTGGGTGCGGACATGGCACCGCTTGGCAAAAGCCATGCTGTGGTAGGCGTCCCACGTATAAATAGAGGAAGATGGGCACGGATGTTAGCTCAGGGCTAGTCTTCCTCAAAATAAATAAATGCATAAATAAACAAACGAATCTAAGCTTTTTGTTTTGTAAATGATGGAAACTAGCTCTTCCTTTTCTTTCTTCTCCTAATTCCTAAAAATAGAAATTTTCCAATATTTATTCCTTGATTTCCTTCTCTTTACTATTTCTATTCTGTCTCTTTCTCTCTCGTACCCGCGCCCCACTCTGCTTTTCTCTATCCAATCTTATTTATTCTGATGAATTTAGTAATCTTTTATAGATACTAAATATGTATACGTAAATACCAGATTATCCTAAAGACAATCATGTGTATCTTTGTAAGAGTGGAGCGCATGTATGCTCACCAACACAGAAGAAAAGGTGATATGAATACGGAGCAGAGAGAGAGACATGGCCGCAAGCCAAGGAATGCCAAGAGCCACTGGAAGCTGAAGAGTCAAAGAACAGATCCTTCTCTATGGTCTGTGAAGCGAGTGTGGTCCTTCCTACAATCTTAGTTCCACACTTCTGGCTTCCAGAACTAGGAAGGAATAGATTTCTGTTGTTTTAAGCCACTAACTTTGTGGTAATTGTGGCAGTCACAGAAAACTAATACAGGAATATGCAGAGTCCAGATCTCTTCAGACTGTATTGTGACTGAGGATGGGAGAGTTCACACAGCCTTGTTCCAAAACTAAATGGATACAGTCTTTTATTCTAATTGCATGCAAACCGTTACTAATCCTCTTTATTACGAGGCTGAAAAAGAATGCATTTTGCAGAGCAATGGCTGCATGATAGATTAATCTGCTCTAGCAAAGATCCCGCATTTGACCTGGTGGCTGTGACTGCTGCTACTTCTTATTCGAGTGCAGTAGTACGCTGCCATCCTCCAGGGCCATTCTGGTTATTGGACAGGTGACAGGTGATTTAAAGGGACATTAAGGGACAATTTCCCTGAAATAAAATATTGGGTTTTTTTAAAGAATATATATTTTAGGGTAGTTTTAAATTTATAGAATAATTGAGGATTTAGTACAGTGAGTTGCCAAATACCATCTCACTTAGTTTTCCTATTACTAACTTCTAATATTAGTATGGTACATTTGTTAAAAAAAATAAGCCAACACTCATATGTTATTATTAATAAAAGCCTACATTTTGTTTTGATTTTCTTAGTTTTTACACAAAATCTTTTTCTAGGTCTTTGTTCTAGGATTCCATTCAGGATACTACATGACATTTTTTTGTCGTGTCTCTAAGCTCTTCCTTGCAGTTCTTTTCAGACTTCCTTCGTTTTCGATGACCTTGATAAATTTGAGAATTACAGGTCAAGTATGTTGCAGGACACCCTCTACTAGGATTTGTCTGATGTTTTCCTCATGATTAGATTAGGGTTATGGGTTTGGGAAGGACCACATAACTAAAGTGCCCTTTTCATCACATCATATCAAGACATCGTACTGGCAACATGATTTATTGCTGTTGATATTGACCTTGGTCACCTGGTTGAGGTAGTGTTTGTCAGCTTTTCCCACTATAAAATTAATCCTTTTCCCCCTTTCCATTTTGTACGCTTTGAGAAGAAGTCACAATGCACAGCCCACACTATAAATTTGGATTCATGCTTCTCATTCTTGAGGACAGAGAATCTGCATGAATTATTTGGAACTTTTTTTGCAAGAGAAATTTGTCGCTTCTTCCCCATTTTTTATCTATCCAATAATTTACTGATATGGTATGGATTAATGGATATTTATTTTATAATTTGGATTATACTTCAAATCAATTTAATTATTTTGTTGTTAAACTATACCCACTTTGACCATTGGGAGCTTCCAGTTGGTGCCTATGTTCCTCTGCCATACCCTCATCAATGTAAGTTTTGTTGTTGTTGTTTTGATACCTTTCTTACTTTCTGGCGCTACCAGATGCTCCTGGCCCCTCTTTTATATTTCCTGCCCCAGTCTAGAATCAGCCATTTCTCCAAGGACCTCTGTTCCCTTAGAATAATTATTGGAGAATATTAGAGAGCAAGGTCTGGTTGCTAGGTGTATTCTTTGGTACTGGAGAGTCATTGCTTCTACACAGTCTCAATCGACAGAGCAAAGAAATATGTATATGTGTGCTAATCCGTGTAAATATTCTCATCTATAAATATTTCTGTGTATAATCATCTGCATCTACATTAAGCTAAACATGAGTTCATACTGATGTCTTCAATTCTAATCTATTTCCACATGAGTCTCTACCCTCCTTCCCTTGCTTAGCTGTAAACATCCCCTCCAACAGTGAGAAACCAGGCTCCCAGCATCTGCCAGTCATTTCCTTAATTGTTCAAATGCAGTGTATTTGTATAACAATATCAGAGTTGATAACCTGTATCCCTGTGGGAAGCAATTTTACTGACTAAAATACAATGTATATGTGGATTTCTTTTGCCTTCAGTCTTAGAGATTCTACTCATTACCAAAGTTTGCTCATTACCAAAGTGCTTAGGTCAGCACTTTTTCCCCAATTCTTTTCACTGAGATTGTTTGTAATACAGTTAGAGTCTCCTGTCACAGTGTGCATTCCTTCCTGGGATCCTCTAATCATCTCCTAAATGACTTTTTAAAAATTTGCACAGATTAAAGTTCATCCTCTGTGCTGTAAAATTCTGTGGGTTTTGACAAATGCATAATGTCAAATATACACCATTAGAATATCATATAGAATAGTTTCACTGCGCTAAAAATCCCCTGTGCTTCACTCTTTTACCCTAAACCACTGACAGCCACTGATGATTTTGCCGTCTCTATAATTTTGTATTTTTCGTAATATTATGTAATTGAAGTTATACAGTATATAACCTTTTCAGATTGGCTCCGTTCACTTCGCAATATGCATTTTAGGTTCCCCCATGTCTTTTTGTGGATGGACATCTCATTTCTTTTTATTGATGAATAATATTCCATTATATGGATGTGCTACAGTTTCTCTATACATTCACCAACTGGAGGACATCTCACTTGCTTTCATTTTTTGGCAATTATGAATAAAGTTTCTATAAACATTCAAATGCAGGTTTCTGTGTGGCCATACATTTTCAAATCAGGTGAATAATATCTGGAACCTTAACTGCTTGATTTTATGGTAAGAATATATTTAGTTTTTAAATTGACTGCCAAAGTGTCCCCTAAAGTGGCTATACCCTTTTGCTTTCCGACCAGTAGTGCATGAGAGCTCCTGTTGCTCCATATCCTCCCTAGTGTTTGGTATTTAGTTTGGCCATTCTATTAGTCTCACAGTGGTATCTCATTGTTGCTTTACTTTACAATTTCCTGGTGATAAATGATGTTGAACATCTTTTCATATGCTTCCATACCATCTGTATATCTTATTTGATGATATGTCTATTCAGATCTTATGCCCATTTTTAATTGGATTGTTTGGTTTTCTTTAATTGAAGGTTAAGAGTTCTTTGTATATTTTGGATAGAAGCCCTCTATTTTATATGTATTTGCAAATATTTCCTCTTGGTCTGTAGCTTTTCTATTTCATTCTCTCGATATAGTCTCTCACAGTGCAGAAGGTTTTAATTTTAACAAAACCCAACTTACCAATGTTTCCTTTCTTAGGTCATTTTTTTGATGTTGTATCTAAAAACTCATTGCCAAAACAAAAAGTATGTTCTCTTAAAAAATTAATTCCCTGAATTGTTTTTTACCACATTTTAATCTATGTCTTTCGACCAGATCTTAAGCTAAAGGACTGGTTGGAATATGTTTTTATCACCAATTCAGCCTGAGAGGAATTGGCATTATCTAGGTTTAACTTTCTTGCTCCAGTTATTACCTGTGGGAGCTTATGTAAATCGTTTTACCTTTTTGTGCCTCATTTTCCTTATTTGTAACATATTGATGATAATAGCACTTACCTCATAAAGTTGTTGTAAGTCATAAATAAACCAGTACATTAGGCTTACGATAACTG
This sequence comes from Equus quagga, assembly GCF_021613505.1. Taxonomy (NCBI): domain Eukaryota; kingdom Metazoa; phylum Chordata; class Mammalia; order Perissodactyla; family Equidae; genus Equus; species Equus quagga. The sequence continues at coordinate 35,306,109 of NC_060284.1, forward strand.
TAAAATAGGGAGTACTCAACATAGGTGAACTATTATTTTCATTATAACTATTAATAGTAGCAGTAGCACTGTGAGTATTAGTGTTTTTCAGTGATTTAGTGCTTCCTTTGGAGTGGCACTGGTGTCATTCCTTAGTCTGGTCACATCTGCATTTTCAAGCACTAATTTCTCAGTTTCTATTATCTTGATAGCATTCTTCCTTAGCTTTTAGTGCTGAAATTTTCCCCAATTTTGGCAGGATTGCAAGAGCAGATTAATTTACTCATGAGCTGTTTTCCAGAAGTTAGTCAAATGCATTCAAAAATCAATTTTAACTCTTCTGGTCCATAGAATGATAATAATAATATTAATTAATTAATAATGCTTATTAATTAATGGTACCTTATAATTAATAATAATTGATTAATTAATAGTACTAATAGTCTTATTAGTATATAATAGTATAATTAGCAATAATAGATAAAAATAGTAACAAAAGAAGTAAACTTTTGTTTTGCATGCTATACGGGTGATGGCTTAATGACTCTTAGTTCTCACTTTTTCCTTTTTATTATGTACTTGTATATTTAGATATTTTATTACATTTATCATGTATTGCCCGATTAATGACTGTTTCATAACTACTATAAATTGGGGGAATAGAGAGGGAAGGTATGTTAGAAGTGACTGATCACCCATTCAAGATATTTTATTGATCATCTCGAAATCCAGGCAGACTGCTAGGCACACTGGTGAAACAAAGGTTTGCACCTCCACTATACAGCTCATTTTCTAGAACGGAAAAATGGGTGTTAAGCAAGGAAACAAATAAATAAATGTATACTTATAGATGAGTGTTGTAAAGAAAACAATAGGCACTCGTGGTAGAGAATAATATAAGGGTTAAATGAGGGCACCTGCTTGTATGGGTGCTCAGGGAAGGGTCTCGTTAGAGGTTATCTAACCAGTCACTCCTTCAAGCTAAAGAGAAAGTTAAAATAATGGTCCTTTTTCAGCCTCCTTCTATAATTCATTGAATATAAAATAATATAGGAAGTACGTATTGTTGAATTGATAACTAAACTTCTAAGTGCCCATTATTGAAAAATGCTAAGGGGATAGCAAAAGACATCAAGGAGTAACCCCTGTGCTCCAGAAGCTCAAATTCTTCGTAAACTCTCCATAGCCATGTTCTAGTATAAAATTTGACAGGATTTTGGAGGCACAGAGAGACCTGGTTCTTCTCAAGTTTCACATCTCATAGGTGAACTTGAACCTGATCTTTGTGTAATGCTTTACATTGGGACTAGATCTGGTTTGCAGCTGTGTTGTCATCCAGGGAAGTCACTCTCTCCTCTTACTTTCCTCTTTTTCATGGTTTAATTAATACCTAAACAAAAATTACTAAGAATCTAAAATCTGGACATGTTTCTTTTATATGAGCTCAAGCTTTCTGGACTCCTGAAGGACAGCAAGGCATCAGATTAATATTCCTTCTTACAAATATGCAGATTAGAATATAACTGGCTGTTTATTTTTGTGTGAAAGGGTTATAATCGTAAGATACAGAATATATAATTTCATAAGGGAATGCTCAAGAGGACAATGTAATCAGGATTTGGACTATTATATAAAACATCTAGCAGAGTATACGGCATGGAAAGTGACCTATAAATGTTGATATTTGTTAGCTAAATTCAAAAAGAATGACATGTAAAAAGGTTCACATGATTTGATATCCCCTGGTTTCTTGACTCATCTCTTTACATTCTTCTATGTGTATGCCCATTGCTACAGTTATACCATACTACTTTTAGATTTCAGTCTTTGCATGTATGGTTTGCTCTTCCAGAAATTGTTTCTATTCGTTTTTCTTAACAAGTTGTTATTCCTGAATGGACTACAGAGTCAGCAAACCCAGATTTGTAACTAAATTGTGAGAAGGCCTTGGGCAATTTACATAAATTATCTGTGTCTCAGATTCTTTGTAATATATAAATACTAATATCTAATTTATAGCAATAATGTGAGGATCAGGAATCATCTGCTGAGTGTCTTGCACATAACAGATAATCAACAGTAGCTGTTAATGTAGTGTATTTACTATAGTGAAATTTTAATATTTAATTGAACATTTACTGTAGTGAAAACATCACATATTTGAGAGTCCAACTTGCTTGATTTTGAATTTCAGCTCTGTTTCTTAAAATATCTGTCTTAATTTTCTCATCTGAAAATGAGTTTAATTAGATTTGTTTCATACATTTATAGTGAAGATTAAAAGAGCAAATGAATATAAAGTGACTAGCGTGTCCTTAGGAACATCGTAGACCCTCAATAAATTGAAGCCATAATAAGAAATAATTATTAGTATTGATAGTAACATTATCAGTTCTGTTATTAACAGTAAGTATTACCATATGGCTCAATTACTTTTAAATTGTGCCTGTCTCACAACTAGAGCACGAGTTGATGTAGGCAGAATTGTTTTCATATAAGCAAATCTATGTGATGGTTTTAGAGTAAGTAATATCAATATGATATTTGGCTAAGGGTTACAGGGTCACAAATCTTCTCCTGAGCATTCATGCCATCTAAATAGGAGAAATCTATCTATGTGAAATGATGCTGGCAAATAGTATGTTGTTACTTGCAGGGACTTTGGCCATAAATAACTAACAGAACTTTAATAGACTTGGCTAGACTACATCAAGAAATCATTTTGCTTCGTCATGGTAGTCTAGGTGGCAGAGAGGTATAACAGGCTCAAAAAAAAAAAAAAAGAGTAATTCCAGATAAGTGTTTGAGAAATGCCCCTAAAGGATGCCATACTGTTCCCCATTCTTCCCTGCTGTGGGAAACAATCAGTAATGGTAGAAGAAAAACATTAATTTTTTTCCCTCCAGTGCCTCCCAGATTGGAACTAGAGCAGAAGATCCTTCTATGGAGCCACAAAGAGAAGTGTGTAAAGGGCCTTCCTAATAAATAAATATCAGGAGAGATCAACCTGCATAGACTCTACCTTTAATCAGTTGTCAGAACTGTGACTGCACATTAGATTTCCCTGAAGACATAGAAAATATATACATGTAGTGTATATTCTGATACCCCAGGTCTGCCACAAAATAATCCAATCTGTATCTCCATAGATGTGGCTCATGCTCCGGGGTATTTAAAAAACTCTCCCTTGTCATGCTAATGTGAAGCCAGAGGTGAGAATCCTGGCATAACACTTTTCTTTTTCACAACGCAGAGCTCCTTGTTCTGTTGTGGTAATGAATACATGCTCCTTAACTGCCTAATCATAGAATCATAGTAGTATTCTTATTTTCTTTCAATGAGGTAGAGGGTAGGGCCAAGGGGAAAAAAATCTTTGAGTTCTTCCTCAATGGCACTTTACAGGTAGCAGTAAGTGTTCACTAAACAGATCATTTTTTAAAAGTGAGTCAAATCTAAATATTTAGAAGAGACAAAGAAGGGTATGGCAAAGGATACAACCATTTGACTTAGAGCTACCTTATTAGTGAATAATGTCAAAATGACGTCGTGAACGATCATTTGCTCTAAGAAACTTCTTCTTAGCTTCTATTAGACTGAGCCAATTATATAACTAGGAAAATACAGAATAGTCAAAAATATATAAAGAGGAAGAGCTCATAAAGGAGACCAATGACTGAAAAGACTTAACAAGTGGGAATGGTATGAGTTCCAGAAACATTGAAATTGACAATCTCAGCCTGAAAATATCTGTCTTCCTGGTCCCTCATTGGAGGTTCATTCTGAATGCAGCTTATAAATGCCTCGATTTAATTTAAAATTCCAGGAGTCGGCATTCATTTAAAATTTTTTTTACACTCCAATATACAGTGATGAGCATAGCTTATGCTATAAGAATTTAATTATGTTGTTAAGCAATGGCTAAGACTTAAACAAGGGTTTGGAGGAACTGGGCATTAAAGAGAGAATTCATCTGCACCAGACACTTAGGGCTTAGATTATTGAAGTTTGATTTTAAAAATCCACGAGTCATTTTTCTCTATGGTGTCTCACTAAATGAATGTTGCTCTGCCCTCTCCAATAACAAAAACTGCTGACCACTCCTTTCAATTCTCCATACTCTAACCACACTGGTCATCCTTCTGTTCCTCAAAAGTGCCATATGGTCCATTTCTAGCTGAGTTTTATAAAAGAAAGACTGCATTGAATGGAGTGAAACAGGCAAGTAGATCTTTACTCAAGACTATTGCAATAAGGGAGAGAGATTGAACTGAACTCCACTGAAACAAAAAGCAGGAAGATTTTAAAATCCGGGGTGAGCTAATGGCAAAACGCTGGAGGACATTAGGTGGGAGATGTTCAGTGTTATTAGGCCATCTGTGTTGCTAATCATTTCTAATCTACGTTAGGTTCCCACCCTCCCACAGAAACTGGGAGATAGTGGTGCCATCTCCTTTGATGCTCACATTTCAAAGGGATGGCTCCTAGATCCTTGAGAAAGACATTCCTGGTTTGTAAAATGAACAAGAGGCTGGAAGAAGATTTACATGTCAAAGGGATAGAGAAAGAGTTTGCAATTATATTGTCTAAAGTGGATGCTCTAAGAAAAGGTCAGGGGTCTAGAGTCAGGCAAAAGCCCGACTAAAGTTTAATCAAGCTGAGGGGATTGTTAAGGCCATCTTGGTAGTTTTACAAATTTTTTCTCTTCTTCAAGTACATTTTTTCCTACCTGCTGCCTAGCTAAATCCTACTCATTTTTCACATTGCAGCTTTGTTAAGTCCCTTCCCAAGTTTTTCTTCCTGATCTCCAAAGCTAAGCTAGGTCCCTAGTTATACTTTCTCATTGTATTTTTCCATTTGTTTTGTAGCCCTCATCATACTTATAATTGCTCAGTTGTTCTCACTATTAGATTACAAGGTCCATGAAGGCAAAAATTATGTCTTCCTTAATTTCCGTGTAGCCTAAGGGCCTAGCAAATTGCCTAGTATATTGTAGTCATTCAATGAAGCAGTAAATAAATGTATGCAAGGATGCCTTCCCTGATTCTAGCAAAGGGAACATAATAGCCGGAGGGATTGTCAACTTGTTTTGCCTGGTTTATTCTTCGTGTCCTAGGCATCTTGAAAGCTTAATATTTGCCCTACTTTCGCTCTCAAAAGGACCCCAGTGTGAACAATACATTATATAGCATATTGACACTAGCTTTTGCCCATTCAAGCTTTTCTGTTTCACAAGAAACTGATGCCCTCTCAAATCAATAACCGCTGAAATTGAACTAATAACATATAGTGAGTTGGGATCTTCCTAATATTTTGCTCTTGGAGAAATCTTAATCACTTGACATGTAAAATATTTGCTAAACAAAAATGAGCACTAACCTCCATCTCAATGTCAGAGTATACTAACTTTGTTATCCTGAGAGAGTGCCCAGATCCCGGATAAGATGTGCTGGGCATCCTAGGTAGGAGAGAATTAAAAAAAAATAATTAGCTGCAGGTGCTTGAGAGACTGCAGAGACTTCTAGTGAAAAATACCCAAATGGGCATAGCAAATTCAGGTGCATTTTGGCTAATCATAGAAACCTAACGTTGTTCAATATGGTAGGCAATGGCTATGGAAATGATCCTCTACAAAACAGGTAATATTCAGGTAAAAAATAACATCATGGTTTCAGACAATCTTTTCATTCATTAGAAGGATGTCTGTGACTAGAGGTATAGGAAGCAAGATTTAACACTCCAGGACAGAATATTAGAAAGTACCTGGGTCAATGTTGTTGCTAAGGGGCCTGGGTTTAACGGCTGAGTTGCAATCCACAGGAACTGTCTTAGTCATTTCAGCCTGCTGTAACAAAATGTCACAGACTGGGTGGCTTATAAACAACAGAAATTTATTGCTCACTGTTCTGGAGGCTGGAAGTCTGAGATCAGAGTTCCAGCAGGGTCTAGTGAGGACCCTCTTCCGTGTTACAGACATCTTGGTGAAAGAGGCAGAGGAGATCTCTCTGGCCTCTTGTATAAGGGCATTAATCACCTCCCAAATTTGTTGTCACTCACATTGAGCATTAGGATTTCAACATATGAATTTGGGGGGATGCAAACATTCAGACAAAGCAGGAATTAAATTTCTGGATAAGAAAAAGGTAGGTGAAATTGCAAGATAGAAAAGAGAGGTACCATAAATTCCTTGCCCTATTAGGCACTAAAGCTAAAGTTGCCCATTCATTTTCTTACTGTATCCGAACTGGCCGAAAACATGGTAGATTTAACAGTGCATTTGGACCACACCAGCAACTCCAGATAGAAGAGCCTTGGGGAAGCAGAGGCTTATTCTGTCCTGAGAGCCATAGGGAGATTCTTTTGGAATGTTTTCTGGAAATTCTACCTCCACCCTTTGTCTCATATGGTTAAATTTATTTTTGACGATGTTATATCCTGACAGAGTGTATATCTAAATCATTTACAGTCCAATGACTAAATCACATGTTATTTTAATTGTTTTTATCTTGGGATTCCAACATATTTTCTGAGAGTGTGGTAACGCAGACAGTAAAAAAGAAGAGCTTTGCTGTGGGAACCCAGTGCTTCCATATGCCCCCAACTGCTCTCATTTTCCTCCTTGAAAGGAGAAATGTTCCTGCAGTGGTGCCAGCTAACCAAATTACAGGCAAGAAATGTGAATTATGTTCTTCCAGGCTCTTTTCTGTGTATGAAGTGAAAGTTACATGTTTCATTTTGTTTTTTTTAAGGAAGATTAGCCCTTAGCTAACATCCGCCACAAATCTTCCTCTTTTTGCTGAGGAAGATTGGCCCTGAGCTAATATTCCGTGCCCATCTTCCTCTACTTTATACTTGGGAAGCCTGCCACAGCATGGCTTGATAAGCAGTGTGTAGGTCCATGCCCAGGAACCGCGAAAACCCTGGGCCACCCAAGCGGAACATGAGAACTTAACCGCTGTGCCACTGGGCAGCCCCAAAAGTTGCATGCTCTTATTTTTTATAAAAATGTACTCTGTTGATCAGTGAAACAAATTAACAGGGAGAGATTGCCAAGATATGTGTATTTTATCCTCCATTTTCTTACTCAAATTAAAATTTAACTTTTTATTACATAGAAGTTCATGTAACAACATTGAAAGCTGGAGCTTCTACTCTTTCAGCATATTATGCAGAGGTCTTGGACTTTCATTTGATAAGAGAAACATGATGTCACTGAGCATTAATAATGCCCTAATTTCTAGATAAAAAGATGGATACATACATTAGGAAAATAATGGAGTCTATGTTAAATATCACTCTCGACCCCAGAGCTATTAGTCACCACATTCCACTTGTTCAACCATGACCTTCATGACTCTTTCATTGTACTGAATCCTGATCACCCCATTATGCAAAGCATAATCGCAACTCAGGGAAGTAAAATAATATTAATCAGGGATAACATTGCAATGGACTTTGACCCATAGGTATAAATCTAATAAATGTGTAGGGGTTTTTTTTCCATAACATAATGAGTTCTTCCTTATATCATTACTCATGGGACCAATGTGGAATCATAATAGGAATATTTAAGACAATTAATGAGATAGATTAGAAATGACTGTATGGTTCTAATTTCTTAATCATTTTAATGCCCCAAATTAGAGGTATACATCAAGATACCTCCATTAAAGCCTGCCAGTCATATTCCTCCGGAATGATGCGAGAAAAGAGTAAAAGTAGAGGAAATCAGATAAAATTAAGTAAAGAAAATGTTAAGCTGACTATCAGAGAAGCAATATCCCAACGATTAAATCAGATGGATTGTGAAACAGACTATTAAGTGAAGTGAATAGACGTATCATCTCTTGGGCCATAAAAATAGACTGCGCTAGGCATTTTACCAAAGGGAACAGTTCTTCAGTGGCCTGACCAGATGAACACAGGTCCTCTAAATCTCTGTCTCCAAGCAACCGTATCATCTGTCTGTTCCTTCTTTTTGGCCTCCAGTAATCACTTGTTCAGTGATCCAAATCCAGATCTCTGTCAATCTGCATTGCTTCTACTCTGAATCAGTCAATTTTAGTAACGTAGTAAAAATAATTTAAGTAGAACCTCACATACACATAAAAAAAGTTCTTTGGAGAAAATTATGCATTGAAACAACTTAACTGACACAGAAAACATCGAGTAAACAGGAAACAGTGAAAATAATTAATTGAAAAGACCATGCTATCATTTAAAAGAACTATTTTTTAAATATTTTTGGCCTCTCATATTCTTTTATCATTATTCATTTCCAATAGCTCAATATATGACTTATTTTCTCTAAATTTATGAAACTTATTAAAGCCCAATATGAAATAATTTCCTAAATATATTGTTGAGGAAAATGTAAAAGTGTAGATATCCAAGAACCAGATTATTGTGGTCCCCTCTGGGTATCACGATTGAGAATTGTCGGTGTAGGATAAATTGGGTCTTCTTTTTCCACTGTATATTCTCTCATGGAATTTGTCATCTTTATCACATGCATATATTGTCGTATAAATCTATAAGAAAGGATATCCAAACGTGGATAAAAAATGCAAAAGAATACTTTAAGAAAACAAGATAGGAATGGTTTTAAAAAGAGATACACCCTCAAACTCGTAGGGAACTCAGTTAGGAATTTCATTCTCAGACATGACAATGTAGAAACAAAATTGATTGTGACCAATTATTTGAAATTAGAAATATCAGGAAACCTTGACTTTCCTAGTTAAAATACTTCCAAGCAGTAACTGTTACTAGTATTCTCATTAGTAATTCACTAAGCTGAACAGCAACATCAAAAGTTGACTTTAATATCTTTAAAGAATCTAAAAACTTAGATTGTCTTTATTAACATTGCTGTTGGTTAAACATAACTCAGCCTCTCAAGTCTTTGTTTACATTTCTTTCTGTGTGGCTCTTGAGGATATCTGTCCAAGTGGTTAGCATTTTTCCATCTAATCCTCTTCATCATTATCATGTCTCTTGTCTAATTTGGGAAACTACCCTCTGGGGTCATATTCATGAAAGATCTAGATACTACAGAATGATAAATAAATGACTATATTGGCCCATGGCTAACACTTTTCATAGTTTATGGTTCATCTGCCTTTTATGTATTTTGATGTGGTATTGACATATTTGGTTTTGCTCCTTCTAAATTTTTCTTTCCTTCTGTTGGATTTTAATTTAGGCAAATCTTTAGAAATACCTAGGATGTAAAAGCAAATGGCTGGAGGCCCTGAGGGATATTCAAGAAATACATTAAAAAGTAGGGGTAAAAGGGGCTTTCAAGGATTTTTCATTAGATATTTTGCTCATAATTGCACACGCAGCACCTAGCATATCATATCACATCTATTAGATATTTAATCAATGTTTTTGCATGAATGAATAAAAACTTGATTATTCTAATGATGTATTTGTATAATGTCAGATATGCAATAAAGCCTTTAAGACTGCAAGAAAACTTTTCTTTGCTTGCTGTTTTGTTTTGTTGTTGTTGTTAGATAGGAGGGACCAACAAAAGAGGTAGGAGACCAGCCCTGATGGCCTAGCTGTTAACGTTCTGTGCACTCCACTTCAGCAGCCCCGGTTCAGTTCCTAGGCACAGAAGCACACCACTCTTCTGTCAGTAGCCATGCCCTGGTGGCGGCTCACAAAAAAGAGCCAGAAGAGCTTGCAATTATACACAACTATGTACTAGAGCTATGGCAGGGGTCAGGGGTGGGGGTGGAGAAGAAGAAGGAAAAAAAAGGAAGAAACTTGGAAACAGATGTTAGCTTAGGGTGAGTCTTCCCCAGCAAAGAAAAAAAAACGATAAGAGAAATGAGAAACAAGATGCTATTATGCAGAATTGGGAAGTCACAACAAAAACCTCCTAACTTTCTCTTCCTAAACACTTGAGAGAGTGTCCCATTTCTGGAGACCTTGCTCCTTTCTTAGATTTTGACTTTAGATTTGACTTGAAATATCTGCTTTCAACCTTTACTATCTGTCCATGATTTTTCCCCCCAAAGCATTGAACAAAACCATTGTCTACTCATGAAGATCTGATATGGGCTATTTGTTACCTGCTTAATCCCTGAAATAAACCATCCCTAACTTTAATCTGCTAACAACTATCAATTTGGGAGATTTTGGTTTTCTTTCAGCCCTTTTCATTTCTGCCCTTAACTTATTGCCCCTTCTTCCGAAACCTTACTTTCTACCATTTCATACAAAAGAAATTCATGAAATATGTAAGAGAGCAAGGTCTATGTATCTCTGGAATCTAGAAGAAACCTGAAATATGATAAATATCCAATATGTTTTTTGCTGAATAGGTAAACACTTCTGAGAATTTTCTACCAACTGTTCACTTTAGTCTCTTCTTTCTGTAACTATTGGCAGAGACATCATACCCTGTATATGGTCTGTATGCTTAGAAACAACTAGCTGAACTCTCTGCTCCCCGTTAGTGATTTGACCCTAACAACAAAAAATCCTTATGCCTCCTACCTGTTACTGGGCTTCCACACATATACTCTTAGGGAAGGGCAATGGCTTAAGAGTGTCTCTGTCTTTTTGGCCTCAACCCCTTGCAACACAATGGCTCCCTCCAGTGTTAAACATTTAACACACTATTGGCAAGAGTGGAATTCCTAGACCTGTACTTTTGACTGCCACAGACTGGTACATGTCTGCATCAGGATTTCTGCTGCCATGAGTAAAAATCTTTTAAAAAAGGAATTTCTTGGGACTGGCCCCATGGCCTAGTGATTAAGTTTGGTGTGCTCCACTTTGGTGGCCCGGTTTCGGTTCCCAGGTGTGGACCTACACCACTTGTCAGTGGCCATGTTATGGCAGTGACCCACATACAAAATAAAGGAAGATTGGCACAGATGTTAGCTCAGGGTGAATCTTCCTCAGCAAATAAGATAAAATAAAATAAAATAAATAAGTAAAGGAATTCCTTAAGGATCCTATGTGCTCTGTTCCAACTAATACTACAAATACTGAGTTCTCATCTTCTGTATAGCTTAGGGTAATGCCTTTGTCTTCTTGGCAGGGAGTACAGAGATAATTTGGCTCCCTCTCATAGCCAAGAAATATAATTTGGGGGGATAATGAGGTCTTCAAATGGCATCAGTTTGATTTTTGTTTTTCTAGTAACTGTAATATTTCAAATACCTCACAAAGGCAGTGATTCAGGGATTATGGAGGAAGTTTTCAGTAAAACAGCATCACTTCCAATCCTCACTCTGAGCATTTTAGATTTAATAAACTTCAGCACAAAAATAGAGGCATGAAAGTGCCTGTCACCTCCTTATCAGACCTGCTAAACTGAAGCGAGAAACATATTCATGCTGGAAGGTAATTAACTTGGCTGCCTATTGACAGAGGCACTACAGATATGCCTCCAGGATATTGAATTGTGCTAAAATATAACACTTCATTATGTTTGCATTGGAGTCATTGACTATCAAGCCAACTCAGTGAGGATGAAAAGCTCAACTTTTTCACTTCTTCAGACCACAATCTAGAATGTCATATTTCCCATTAACGTGTACTAGCAAATCGGTGAAGGTTGTTTTAAGACATTCAACATAATCCACCAGGAGTTTGGTTGTCCCCTACCTGAAACGATATCTTTAGGTATCTGCCTTCTATGACAACTAATCTCTGGCCAAGAAATATCTTAGGGGACATTGAAGGATTGTTACATGCAATCTCAACCCTACACATGTGGAATTCCATCACACAAGATGTTGGAATTATCCAGGGTTTATTGTGATTATTTTTATTGCAGGTGACAGAAACTCAACTAACACCACCTATAAACAAATAAACAAAACAAAAGAAATGTATTGGTTCACGTTAGCCAGGCATGGTTAAATCCAGGACTTCAAATGGTGCTTTTCAGGATCTTCTGGCTTTACTTAGTTTTATTCTCAGAACGATGGCAAGTTGTAGTCTTAGTCATAATCTAAGACTTATTACCTTTAGAACTTATGATATTTGAAGAAAAGCAATGTGATCCTTCCTGACATTTATATCAAGCTCTGAAAAATAAATGATGTGCCTTATTTTGGTTGTGGCTTCAGCCATGGAAAATCATGGTATCTAAGAGGAGGAAGCTGTCTGATTGGACGCCTGGGACACAGGATCATCCCCATGATAAGGGAAGTTGGGCCACTTGATGAAGGGAGGAACAGATCCCAAAAGGAAGGGATGTGATCAGATGGCGTGGAGGAAGATATATCTACCAGCACAACCGGTTCCCAATACCAAACACCATATCGTTCTGGTGGTGGTAAATTACTGCCACTGTTCCAAATACTTTGTCTATAATCTACTCCAAAACTTTCATGTATTTCAAAGGACAGAGTTACCGATTTATATTCCACTTTTAGATACCATATCAAGCTTCAAGTCTCACTTTTATGTATATCTTCTCACTCTCCACCTGTAATAATTAGAAATAATTAGATATTTTAACACCTCTGCTCTGCCACCATTGACCAACAACAATGCTGATCCATCTGTCAGATTTTTTTCTATAATTCCTGAAGTTTATCCACTAGAACATCCCTTTCTATAACAACACGGGCTTTCACCCCATGTCTGTTACCTGGGGGACTATAGGCTGCACAGAGCACTAATTATGGTAGCATATAAGGTTTTAACGTTGAATGAAACTGGAAAACAAATGTCTTCCACAATTCAGAAGTGAGGGATCAAAACTGTGTTTCCTTCAGAGAAAAGGAAAAAAACGAATACCAATCCCTATTAGATGCTGAAGGGAACTAAATCAAAGGGGTTGGCAATTCCATGGCAACCTTCCATGTGACTATTCTCTAAGTTCAGTTGCTCCATGCTCTACTGATCAGTTGGGATTTCAATCTACACCTACATGCAGTGATGCAGTATGTCCTGGATTAAATGATTCAAAGAAGTATGCAATTTTTGAAGCAGTATATTGAGCCCAGTGGTTGATCTATTTCCAAGGCTATAGGAGTTTTAAAAGCAGATGTCACAAATTTAACTGCTGTTAGAAGCCATGAGGAAAAGAAAATGAGTATAGTGTTATCTGCCATAATACAATAAGAAAGGATGAGAAATGTAGTAATCTTGAAACCATAGTCCGTGATGAAAAAGATCAGCTGTAGTTTGCTACGACTAATTGATCATATGGAGAAATATAGATCAACTGTTGCCAAATATCCTACTTCTTCAGATATGCTGTAAATCTGGATTTTTATGTGAAATATTCCCAAATTAAAATACTCTGAGTCAATCAAAAGATATCTGAAAGTCGGATCCAGCATGAAGCTGCCAATTTGAGATTCTACCACCTTTCACAAATAGTTGAGTCTTTTAGAGCCTTCTGGTAGTCAAAACTATACAAATTCTACCTTTGCTCTACCTTTCATTGGGGGAAATGGAATCTCTCTCCTAGTGGTGTCTTTTGGGGCTCAACTCTCCACCGTTCCCCATGTTCCATATACAAGTCCAGGGGCTACACTGAAAGCCTTTTGTCAAAGTTTTCCTAAACACTTCTTGAGGGTTTCTTTCACTATCTCCCATATCAGTTGGTCTCAATTTTGACTCTGAGAATTGGGAAACTTTTTCTGCTAACTGTTCTTTTTTGAGGGACTTCCTTTGTTAATTGTTTTTCTACTACCCATCCTTCACAATCTACATTCAGCAACTGCTAGTCTGACACTCTCAAAGGAATCAGGCAGGATAATGTCACCCGGGATTATTTGTCCTTCCATCCACCTCCTCAACACAGAAGGAAGATATGACATTGCCCTTGTTAGACAGTTTCTTCCGCTAATTTAGAACCTGAAGGCTAAGATTCAGTATCTAAAAAAATATAAATACAGTCTCATGGTCAAAAACCAAATTCTCTCTACTGATTCTCTACCAATTTGGTTTGACAGAGAATTCAATAAACTTATAAATTTCATTTTAATTAAGGAAGGTTGGGAGGACCCTGAGAAGTTGTCCATATACAGTTCTTTAAGTCACATTATGAAACAGGGAAAATGTGAACTTGGTTGGTATAACAGTACCTGATTCCAGGGTTCAGCTAGGTTGCCATAACACTTGCCTTATTGATTCTATTTCCTACAATTCTCCTCTGATTCTCTAGAAGCCAAGCTTATCGCTCAGCAACTCAGTATCTCCAGGGGATCTCCTTGTTTCAGTAACCCACTCTCCCTGCCTTTTGTTTCACCATATTTAATTCTTCATTATTTCTTTGAACTCAGAGCTGACAGAATGAGGTATTCATTAACAGCTTCAGCCCCTGTGACACATACTGGTTGAAGCATCTTACCCATTTTCTGGGCCACAGAAGGAGGTTAAGACTTTATAGTTTAGTCTGAATTTTGTGAAGCATCTATTTTGTGAAATAAATAGACAGGGCCTTTAACATGTATTTTCTTGAAACTTTATATGAGCACTATAATGAGGGTTATTATCTCTATTAGAGAGTGAAGACAATAAAAACCATAGAGGTTAAGTGTCTGATAATCTAGCTCTTCATTAAACATATCTCTTCTTCTTTTCCTTCTTCTTCCTGGGAACCTAGGTAATTACATTCCCCAGATATCCTGCATTTAGGAGCAGCCATGCAACTGAGAAATAGCCAATATAATGTGATTAAAAGTGATATCGCTACTGCCAGTAGTCCATACCTGGGTTGTGTCTTTTAAAGCACATATCAGTTTACCTTATTCCTTCTATTGCCTACATTAGAAACCCAGGAGATTGGACGCTTATATGCATATATGACTCTGCAGACATCTATTTCAGTTGTTTTTCATTGGACAGTAAGTGTAAAACTGTAAAAGCCATTTTAGACTGTTTTAGATAGAAAGATTAAATTAAATTTCTCATAGTAAATCTATGTGAAATTATTTCTCTTTTGTCCTTAAAGGATTGTTTTAGCTTAAACTTCACTTAGGACATTGTCCTTAGCAAGTGGACTTTATCAGGCTAATTAAGATCTTGCATGTATATTTTAGGAGGCGTGTCTTATATAGCTCATGCCAATCCCATTTCTCTATGTATAATAAATGACTTCAGGTTTTCCATTCTTTTCATTTGATTTAAGAGTATTGCACAGTTTTCTGTATGTAGTGAACACTAAAAATTATAAAAAATTATAATATTCTTGTAGCAACTTTAAGCGTTCTCTATAGATTTTGAAGTCAGTTGTAAATATTGTTAATTATAAAGTCATGCTCGGTGAATTTTCACAGTTTATCTGCCTCAGTTTGGAATGGTGCAATTGACAGTAGATTTTCTGGAAATTGATTTTTAATATGTGTAATGTGTATAAGTGATTTAACATGCCATGTAAGATAATGAAATTGATGCATACTGGCATAGAAAGTGATATTTTTAAAAGTTAAACTGATAAAGCATTATATTAGTATTTTTCAAGTGGCTATTTCACTAAATTTTTAGTACTTTTTCATCACACTATGGGTGCTCCCCTCCATTGGAGATGAATATTACAACAGATTTTTCTCCCACCTTCCTCTCAAATTAATTTTTTCATATTGGAGTGAATTTGTAAACTAATTGCTTAAGATGACCTCAAGTATTTCAGATTATGAAATAAAATTCCAAGGACTATGTTGAAAATATTAATATTGAAATTTAAGATTAGAATACACGACTACAAAGGCATTTTTGGGCTTGTGTTGATTTCCAACCTGAGGAACTTTTGAACTGGTGGTTGAATGCTGAAACTACTTAGATACCTGAGTAATTTAAGCAAGACCTCACCTAATCTTTACAAATTTCTCCATTAACGATTACCTAAAATAACCTAGCTGATTCAGAGATTACTAGGTTACAATACAGACAATCCATCCTAACAGTTTATGGCTGTGCTCCTACATTCACTTCATTGCTATAAAAGGTATATAGGGCATTCTGTTTTACAGGACAGTAGTATTTAACTGATTTTTTTCTGGAATAATCTTTCTAAGGCATACTTAGACATTATTTTTATTGAAACTAGAATGAATACAGTAATCTCCCTTCTATGACAACACTGGAGCATTATGGTTTTCAAACCATAATTCCAGTTTGGTTTTGAGCAGTTGTAGCTTGTAACTTTAGTGTAAGTTTAATCAATATAAGCAAAGGTTATTGATACCTGGATTATGAGATTGCCACAGAAAATTCTGGATAAGCCATTTATGCCAGTGGGCCAGCTGGAGTCTGGGGCCAAAGGGCTGGCAGTCTCCCACTCTAAGCAGGCATCTCCCATTGCTATTTTGTAAGGATGTGTTTGAAACTAGAAACAAATGAGATTTTCTGTGGAAATCTCTATACCAATCTCCAGGGATTGTCCCAGAGATTTCTTTTTGAGATCTCTATCTCCTCTAGCTACTGGTTGAACGAGGCATCATACAGGGTGAAAACTGTATTTGTTATGAAAAGAAACGTCTTGAAATAGAGGTAACAGTAATTGTTTTAGAGGAAATTCAGCTTTAGCTAGCTTGGCGGACTAGACATCCTTTTCAACTGTATGTAGGACTTGGAACTATAGCTTCTAAAACTCGAGGTATGAGAAAGGAACTTGAGTTACTATAAAGAAAGAGCACGGGACTAAGGAGTTCATGGAAATGAAGGGGCTCTTAATGAAGCAAATGAGACTACCCTGACAACTGCAGGTGAGTGGAGATGGTAAATCATGAATTAAATTGTGCCATTCTTGTGAGAGTGCCTACCATGACTAGAAGATGGTGTAACCTTGCGTGAGTGACAGGGCAGAGATCTATTCTAATGGATTGGCCATAGAAGCCTAAAAAGTTTTAAATTAAGAGTCTAGCTGGTAAACTTGAGAAAGATATGTAATATTATCAGTCTCAGTAATCTCAACATGATAAATAGGCACTTCACATTGTGGGAATAGAAGTAGTAAATATCTTGAATTATAAAATAAGGATGTTTTACATTGTTGAACTTTTACTATTAATTATTCTAATATTTAAGCCAAGTACAGTTCTATTTCTTGTTTCATTCAGAGCATTTCATTCACAACACCCTACAACTTTAGGAAAGAAGAAAATTTGCATTAGGCAATCAGATAATGAAGAGGATAATATATAAGTATGCTAATATTATTGTTTGCTTGAGTCTTTAGAGGTAAGAAGATTTCTCAAATTATAGAGTTGATTTACTTTAAATCACAGAAGTTTCTTTGAGTTTTTAAATATTATATGAGAATTAATTCTATGGCAGATTGTTACAAAACGATTTGATTCTGATGTTACAAAGCAGTGGCTATCCATATCTCTTTAACTTCCTATTTTTCTAAACAAACTTCATTTTTGAAATGTCTGATTACTGAGATATCAAAGGAGAATACTTTTATTCATCAAATAATCAGATAAAGGTTAACATACTCAATAGAGACATTTTTATTAGGCTGTGATTGATTTTGAACTTAGTTAAGAGGAAACGTGCTGGTAATTTACAACCTAAATTCTAAAAGTCTGTATTTCTATTATTTTTAGTTTTAGAAGTAGAATTCTGGAATTGTTGTATGCATCAAGTTTTTTTATGGTTGAAAAGTATAGAATTCTGCAAGAAGAAAAAAGATCATATTTCTTAAACTCACATGTAATGTTTTCACAGACAAATTTCTTTCCTTTTCTCACATTCACATTATCAAAATCTAAACCTCAGGCACTCACTTAACTTCAAGAAATGGGAATGTGCTGTCCTTTAGAAAAATTATACTAATGGCTCTACAAATCAGAATCCTACTACACCAGTCAAAAGTCAACACACTGTGAAGATAGAGCTATGGGAGATCTCATGAACCATAAATCATAAATCTCCACAATGGGATCTGTGTTGTCGTTGGAGGATATTGCGTTCTGAACCCACGATGAAAGGTGGCCTGACTTTTTATGGCTGTCTGCAAAGTCCATTGCACTTGACGGTGATATGCTATAAACAATGATATACAAATCAATGTTAAACTATAATTTCTGTATTAAAAGACTACTGACAATTGGTTCACAAAGTTTTTTTTTCTTTTGAAGCACTAACATAGTAATAGTAACACATGAAAGTACCAAATTTTTGCTGCAATTATGCACAGAGATCATCAAGTTTTCTTAAAAATTAGAAGCTTTTTTAGGAGACAATTCACTACACATAGGTTTATTTCTACTACTATATATATTTCTTTAAGTTTTAAGATTTTTTTCACCATATGAAAAAGGTGTTATATACTATAGTAACCAATATTTGTATACACATATCATGAACATGAACTACTTTTTCGTGGACTAAACTGAATAAAATTAGTTAAACATAGGTCATAAGATTGAACTGTTTGATTTTCAATATTAATAAAACATGAATAAAAATTGATCATCATCTGCTGAGTCATTCTATCATAACAATCATCATATGCCTTCCAAAGACATTTGTGTTAAAATACAAACCTAATGTGAACACCAAAATCCACAAATGAAAGAGATGTGAAGTAACGTTGATGAGAAAGGAAATTCCTAACACAGCCAACCTGAGGTACAATTAGGAAGATATCACAGTAAAAAGAAGTCAAATTTCATCTTCTCTTGATGCAATATTAATATCTTAGAGTATGATTCTGACTACTGAGACTGGGATTATAAAGATTTACTAAGCTCTTGAAGGGTCTGCCAAGAAGCGGCTGTAAATTAAACTATGGTGTATTCCCTCTGGAATCAAGTTCTTGGCAATAGCTCTTGGAGGAATTTTCTTGCATATTGGCAGGTGAAGGAGTTGCTTTAGAAAGCCTTCTCTAAATATATTTCTGTTTTTCTTCATATACTCTTATAAGATATCTGAAAACATATTAAGTATAAAGAGCCTTAAAATGAGAGTTGCATACACAATTAACCTATTTAGAACAGAATATTATGCTGTTTTTGGTTTATTTGTCATCAAACACCAGACTTACCTACTAAGATGTAGTCATCATTTGGATAGGTATCATTCTATTCTTAGATCCTAACACAATATTTAGTATTTTGTAACTGTTCAATAAATTCTTATTTGATCTAATGGTGTCTTTAGATAAACCCAAGAAGAATAAAACATATTTTCTTCTTTTCTATGATGTAATTATGGTGAATTTTTATAATAATTAGTAGTACAGAGATATTTTATGTTCTTAAAATTTTATATCAACCAAACCCTCATAAAATTGTTGATACATTTATTTTGGGGTAGGTTTGTCTTTTGACAGTAATTGATGGAATTTTTCTATAGGTCCTGAAGCACACATACACACCTCAAGAATACTACGAATATTCTTGTGTTTTATGATACTACTGCTATTGTATTAAGATGAGCTATAATCATTTTCAAAGATATTCTTAATGATATGTTAATGCTTATTCAGTCTTCCCATTTGACAATAAGCTTTCCCAAGAAAGAGTTCTATTGTCTATATTTTTTGTATAATCTCTAATGGACTGATATACTCCTGCTTTATATATGGGGATACAGTTTCTTACCTGACTGATGATTTTGCCAAAATAATTACAAATATTTATTTGCTGTAATCACCATATACTACTTAAGCCCCTATTATATTTCAAGTCCTATTCCAAGTGTGGGAAAAACCAAATGAGTAAGAGAAACAAATCCCCTTGTTGCACAGAGGAAGAAGCAATAAATAAATTTAAGATACATAAATTAATAATAGATAATGAAATTGCTATGCTAAAATGAAAGCAGGGAAAAAAAGGCAGAAGAATAAAAGTCAATAAGGTTAAAATTAAAATTCTGTTTGCAATTACCTGAAATGGGAGTTGGTATGAAAAAGGTGAAATGAGATTTAAATTTGTATACATAATTTTTTTCTTTTAAATTTTTTTGAAAAGAGTAAAATTCCATATCTAGATAATATATCTTGTCTTAAAATATACCATAGGCATCCATTTCCATTACAGTGACTAGGCAAGTCATTCCAAGCCTCATGTTGAAAATAGGTAAAACGTGCTGGATAAAATATTTTAAAATAACTTCCAAATTTTCAAAGAGCTGAAATGATAGTGAAGAATTGCCAGGACAGCCTTCTCTGGGACAGGACAGGACAGAATCCTCTGACTACAGAGAACTTTCCCTGGTGCTGAGCAAACAAAGAAAATAAAAGTTTAAAGAAAAGGCAAGAAAACTGTCTCTCCAAAATTGTGACCATGACCAAGAACCTCAAGCTATGAGCACCCCAAACAATGAAATTGATACTAGACCAGTTGTATCCTCACATATCTGACAAAGGCAAATGGGAATACTCCTTAGAATAAAGAACTTTTATCTTAGGCCTTGCGAAATCTTCATACGTAATATTTAGTCAAGGATAAACTGACAAATAACAAAACAAGTCACCAGGAGTGAGATCCAGCAGATTAAAGTAGAGAGCAGGAACAGATTTCCTCATACGTCATATATTGGAAATATCAGCCACATTTAAAAACATCCATGCTTGCTCTGTCGAAAGGAAAAAAACCCCACAAATTTAATAAAATTTGCAAGAACCAAAAAATTATGGAAAGGTTCATAGAAGACTTAAAAATGAAAATTTAGGAATTATAATTATAGTAAATAAAATTTAAAATATTCAGGGGGCACATCAGGCAGTAATTGGATGGAGCGAAACAGAGAATAAGTCGGCTTATGCTACCAGATAGCATGTATTAACTCATGATGG
Organism: Equus quagga; assembly: GCF_021613505.1. Classification (NCBI taxonomy): domain Eukaryota; kingdom Metazoa; phylum Chordata; class Mammalia; order Perissodactyla; family Equidae; genus Equus; species Equus quagga. The sequence goes on from NC_060284.1 coordinate 35,326,822, forward strand.
ACAGAGGTACCCATCACATGGGTTGATGTAATCGGTTCCTCATCCTTATATGCCAAACAGAGCAAAAGGTGAACCGTTTTGTTTTAAGATTTATCATCTGGACTTTCTACAGGTTTTTAAAAATAATGCCTAATAAAATATCAATAATTACTAAACTTTCGTTTATAGAATGCATTCTTTTCTTTTTTTCTTTATAGACTGGGGATAGGAATGGAGAAGAAGGGACAATCGCTTTCCCCAAAATGGTTTCTTCAGAACAGAACTTATTAAGCACTCTTACCTACTATCACCCTAATGGACACAGGGACACAAGATACATGGCCCAGATGCAGCACTGTCTACTCTAGCTGTCAGCTCCTTCTCGGACTGCCTCAGCTGCAGAGAACTAACCCTTCGAGGATCACACCCTTCTCAGAACAACTTATATCTCCTCTGGTGACTGACAGATGTAAGGATAAGGGCTGACCATTTCTGCCCCATGTGGAGTACTCTGGTGAGCATTGCTCACCCCAGGGTGCCCTGTTGGGTTGGTTGTGGCTATCCTGTGTCACAGTTCAACTTCTCCCTCTGCCTGATCCTGCATCCTCCTCCATGCTTTCACAGGTATTTTTTCCTAAGAAACATCTTACCCCCCAATTCCATCTGAGCATCTTCTTTAAGAGAATCCCATTGGTGACATTTATCAATCTATTTTTATATAGTCTGGGAGTCAGTGGAAGGGGAGGAAGAGGTTTCAGAGAGTTTTCTCTGGGTGTCAGGCTCCAAATTTCTATAGGGGATAGTGTAGGATTTTAGTTCTTTCCTTCCTCTCTCCCTTCCTTCCTTCTTTTCTTTCTCTCTTTCTTTCTTCCTCTCTCCCTCTCCCACTCATTCTCTCTCTTTTTCTCTCTCTCTTTCTCAGTTGTGGCTTTGGTTGCTAATTCCTAGGGAAGAGGAACAATGGCCTCACCACCATATATCACCTTAGTTCTACAGGCATTAGTTAGTTTGCACCCCAACCAGACTGTAAGCATTTGGAGGGCAGGAACTTGTCTTAATTTTTTTTGTATCTTTCCCAGAACCTAACATAGTTCGGGATACATAATTAATGCTTAATACATGCTTTTTCTTATTTATGTTTTTTTTAGAAATTGTCCGACTTTTCTAGTTCTCAAATTGCTGTGAGGTCATACATATCTCTCTTTCCATGTCCACTAATATAACCCTGGAGTAGTTCCCACCCTTTCTTGCAAGGACTAGTGCTCCACAGTCCTCAGAAATCATCTCACTTCCTCTCTTGTGCCTCATCAGGCTGACCTCCAGAGTATAACCTGGAGAGTCTCTCGAAAAAGTCAAATCTTATAATTCCACTGGTTTTCCACCAGGTCTACAGTGACATTTGGACTCCATACTGTGGTCTAGATAGCATTACCTGATCTGGCCACTTTTTCCTCTCCAGTGTCAGCTCCCTCCACTCTCTCCCTTATTCACATGCTGTAGACATACTGACCTCCTTTGTCCCTTAAATACCTGTGTCCTGCTCCAAGCTTAGGGACTTGCTCTTTCTTCTCAGAATGTTCTTCCCACAGGTAGCTGTCTGTGTGACTCTTCCTGTTATTCAGGTCTCAATTCAAATGTTACCTCCTCAGAAGGGCCTTCACTGCCCATCCTAATGAAAGCAGCTATGGGGACCCTCTCTCTTAAATTATTCGATTTTATTATCTGCATGCATTTACCACTAGCTAAAATTAATTGACTATTTCTTTGAGTTTGTCCGACTCCTCTCTCTTGAAAATAGGATTCATGAGTGCAGGGGCTCAGTCATATTTTCTCCTCTCCCTAGTGCGTGGAATAGATCTCGGCATAAAGAAGCTGCTCAAGAAGGATTAGTTGATGACTGACCTATGATTCCTAAATATTTCATTCATATATGTAATTATGACTTCTTTCTTATTCCTAATGTTCTTTTATGCATGTGTTTTTTCTCTCTCTCTTTTCGTTTTATTTTTCCTTGATTATACCTGCCAATCCACTATCTATTTATTACTTTTTCCAGGAAACTAGTTTTTGGTTTTATTGCTCAGGAGTCATGTCTGTTTTCTAATTTTTAAATTTTTAATCTTCTGTTTCCTGGTTTACTTTGATTTCCCCAGCATTCGCCTCACTTCCAGACTTTTAGCCAGCATGGTGCATAATTCTGGGTCAGCTGTCCACTCTCCTTCAACCACTTAGTATAGACAAAGCACACTTGAATGCAGAGATGAACTGTCAACAGAAGGCACCCTGGACACTGGCTGGGGTATATCTCTTGGTCTGCCTTTTCTGTATGCTTTTGTCAGTGAAGAGCTTTCTAATTTGTTGCTTTTAGGCTACTCCATGGGACAATGAGCACAATATTAGATCAAAGTACTCAGCTGTAGTCTAATGAGGATTTAGGAATGAATTTATTTCTTGAGTACCTGTGAGGTGGGTGGCCCAAGATTTATATCAAGAACAAGAGGAGAAATTCACTCCCACTCCTTCCACGTTCCTCTAGCCTTCTGTCTTGGTATCTCTTTTGTTCACTCCTGCTGAAAAGAAGTGAAATCAAGCTCTTGCTTTTTAAAAATTTTTTTAGCATTACATAACATATATTTTACAGCTGGAGGTTTATACCTTTTGACGCCCTTCACCTGTTTTGCCCACCCCTCAACTCCCCATGTCTATCAACTACCAATCTCACCAGCTGTTCTCTGTTTTTAAGAGCTCATTATTTTTTTTATCTTTTAGATTCCATGTGTAAATGAGATCATATGGTACTTGTTTTTCCCTGTCTGGCTCATTTCACTTAGCATAATGCCCTCAAGTTCCATGCATGTTGTCTCAAATGGCAAGATTTATTCTTTTTTATGGCTGAATAATATTTTATTGTATATATACCACATTTTCTTTGTCCATTTATCTGTTGGTGGACACTTAGGTAGTTTTCATGTCTTGTCTGTTGTCAATAATGTTGCGATGATCAGGGGGTGCACATATCTTTTTGAATTAGTATTTTCTTTTTCTTCAGACAAATACCCAGAAGCAGAGTAGCTGGATCATATGGTAGTTCTATTTTTCATTTTTCAAGGAAACTCTATACTGTTTTCCACAGTGGTTGCACCAATTTACATTCCTACCAGCAGTGCACGAGTGTTCTCTTTTTTCCACATCCTCTCCAACACTCATTATTTCTTGTGTTTTTGATAATAACCATTCTAACAAGTGTGAGGTGATATCTCATTGAGGTTTTGATTTACATTTCCCTGATGATTAGTGATGTTGAGCATCTTTTCATATGCCTGTTGGCCATCTGTATGTCTTCTTTGGAAAAATGTCTATTTAGATGTACTGCTCATTTTTTGATCAGATTGTTTGTATTTTTGCTATTGCAAAATGCTTTCTTGACTTATTTCAGCCCAGTACAAATTACCTTGCTGCTAGTATTTTGATTCTACTAGAATCTTGAGATAAAATAAAGGATTGGACTGTTAAAGCAGATTCACACAAGAATCAAGATTTACTAATAATTTTAAGAATGCAAGTAGTTGTGAGCCACTGGAGAAGAAAGAAAAGTCCCAGGACACAGCTCCCCAGGTACTTTCTTGCTACAACAGGATGTGACCTTGCCCAGATGAATTATTGATGTTTCAAAGTATGTTTGCAGTCATACAACTTATAAAAAAGTAGATTTTTTTTCCATGAAGCATCTCCATTTTACACTCAGATACTTAGCATATGTAACATTGTGAGGAGTCAGTTGAATATATATATATGGAAAAATGTCTTGGCCTTATACTTCAAACTGTAAACAAAATCAGTTTCCGATGAATTGCAGATATAAATGGGAATTACAAAAAATAAAGTCTTTTAGAGGAAAAGAATGAAAATAGAAGTCACGTTTAGAATGGGATACAGCTAGAGATCCTCTTAATTGTTGTATATGGAAATGACCAACACAACAATTTTTGTTCAAAATGTGGAGAAATCAAAGCCTTCATATGATGATGTTAAGAGTATAAATTAGCAAAACCTCTTGTTAAGACTTTTGGTCAGGATCTACTAAGAGTATCATATGCATAATCTGTGATCCAGCAATTCTAACACTAAGTATATACCCAACAGAAACGTACATGTGTGTATAAATTACAAGATCTGTGTGTACTAGAATGTTGATAGAAGCATTATTAATAATAAAAAGGCACTTGAACCTACTAAAATGGACACCAGTAGTAGAACAGATAATAATATTCTCATATAGAATGCTACATAGAAGTGGGAATGAATGATTTACAAGACCTGGCAATATAGATGAATCTCACATAGATAATGCTGAATGAGAGAAGCCGGATACAGTAGAAATCATGTTGTGTAATCATACTTATAGAAAGAAAAAACCGAAAATATGCTAGTAGAAGCCAGGGTAATGGTTAGCCTTGAGGAGGACATAGTGCCTGGATGGGAGTATAAGTAGGTTTCTCGGCTTCTGGGTTTCTGTTAATATTTTTCTTAATTGGAATGATTGTTAAATGTTTGTGCTCATCTTGTAAATATTTATTGAACTGTACACTTACGCTTATTTTATTATTATATTTTTAATCAAAATTTAAAATAAGGAAATATAATTACTAAACTGGGACATAAACACAAAATACTATCTAGAATGCGTCGCTGAGAAACAAAAAGATAGCAATTGCATACGAGAGTAAAGAAACTATTGGGAAAGTGAGATGTTTCAAAATTTGTTTAAATTGTCTTCCCAAGGGAGAGAAGAAGTATGAGGAATAAACAAATATGAGGACATAATGGCTGAGAGTTTTCAGACACCAATCGATACATTCAAAAAGCTCGGAAAACCCCATGCAGGGCATATGAAAGATAATCACATATGTAAGAGTGAAATTTCAGTAATTCAAAACCAAAAGCAAGATGGACTAAAAGAGTATATAAATTTCAAACTAATGTAGCGATAAAAGGAAGTAATATTTTGTCAATTCAAATTAAGCCACAAAAGGAGAAAGCATGCAAAACAGTTACCATAAATAGAAAGCATAAGAATACAATAGAGTACTGCTTCCAAATATGTCTGTGATTATGTAGAAAGTAAATGAATTTAATGTACCTTGTTAAAGCCAAAGATTATTGGGTAGGTGGAGAAGAAACTATATTTTGTATAAATAAAAGTATTTCTAAAATATAAGAAGAAAATTTTAATAAAAAGATAGTAAAGATCTACTATACAAATGGTAACCAAAGAAAAGTTGACAAGACAGATTTTAAAGCTACGTGAATCACCAGAGATAAAGAGAGCAGCTTAATGATCCTAAAATGTTCAAATCACCAGGAAGATGTAACATTTAACAATTTACATGCATTGAACAACAGCACAAAAATTGACAGAATTACAGAAAGAAATAGAGAAATCTACAAAATAAAAAATTCAATATCCCTCTCTCTTCTATTGATAGAACAAGCAGATACATAATCAGTCACAATATATAAGATTTGAACAACATGATTCATAAATTAAACTAATAAACCACAGATTATATATTGCTGCTGAGAACCCATACAAGTTACAAAAACTGATCATAAATTGTTTATAAATCAAATCTCAACTAATTTAAAACAATTTAAATCGTTTTGAGCCAGGTCTTTGCCCAAAATGCTATTAAGCTAGAAATCAATGTAAAACAGATAAGCAGAAAATCTCATATATTTGAAAATTAAGCTACATATTTATAACTTACTTGTTGATCAATTGGTCAAAAAGGAAATTACAATATACTTTAGAAAATATTTAGAACTGAGTAATGACAATAATATTATGTGAAAAGTTGTGGGATATAGTCAACACGTATTCAAATTGAAATTTGCTCTGAATAACTTTATGCATGCAATATAAATAAAGTCACCATTTTCTCAAAAATAAATAAGGTAGGAAACCAGATATGAAAAAAAATAAACAACCTAAATTAGAAAACCTGAATTACCCTATCGACACGACAAAAATGGAAAACATAGAATCTTCTTCACAAAGAAAACTCTAGACCCATAATGACCTCACTGGGAAGTTCTAGCAAACATTCAAGAAAATAAAAACAATTGCAAAGTTAAACAAATTCTTAGAGAGGTTATTATCTACTTTATTAACAGTTTAAAGATGGAAATTTGTATGGTTATCTCAATAGATAGAAAAAATATTTGATAAAATTCAGTATACATTTTTGATTAAAAATATTCAAAGAAGGATTATAAAGGAACTTCCTCAATTTGACTAAAAATATTCACAAAAAAACCTTAAGAAAACATCACCCATTCTGGGGAAATCACTGAAAACTTTTCCCTGAGACTGGGAAACATAAGAATGCCAGTTAACACCACATCTATCCATCATTGTTGTGGAGGACTTTGGCTGGCAGCGTAAGGCAAGAAAAAGAAATGAAAATGTATAAGGATTGGAAAATTAAAAAAAAATTGTCATAACTTGCAAATGATTTAATAATATAGGTAGAAACCTAAAAACATTCTACAGATAAATTGTAGGATTAATAGGAAATTTTATCAAAGTGATTGACTGGATCTTTCCCTGGTTCTAGTCTAGTTATAGTATTAGATTTTAGGTGTTAAGAATCCAAACTGACCCAACTTTCCTCTCTTACTCCCTTCAAAAATTCTATTACCCTCTCATAGCTTAGGCCCAACTCTGGCTAGGAAGCCTGCAGAAGGAAAGGGAGCAGCTCTGTTTTGTTTCTCCTATTCTTTCTTAATGCCCTGGTTGGACCTTCTAAGGTGAGGAAAGGGGAGAGGAAGATTGGGAAGAAGGATCTTCCCAGTGTGGTTCTGTCCTTCACAGTGATCCCTAGGTTCTATAGCCTACTTCTCCCTTCTGAATTTTTTTCATGAGTCAGCAACAGTCCTATGCCCGTGGTTCCATAATACCCCACAGCGTATTCCCAGTGATTTTCTGAAGTCCCTTTCCCTCGTTTTGTTTGGCTGGAGGAGTGCAACACTCCCCTCTTTTCCTCTATGCAGAAGAGAGGAGAAGCACACTTTGCTCTTCCAGCTCTCTCCAAAGAAATTCATTATTTTGGCCTTTTAGTGGATTCCTAGCTTATCTGTGAATTATGGGCTAATGGTGGCAGAACTTGTTTGGGGCCCCCTTCTCTGCTAGTCCTGTGTACACCTATTAGATCTCTTTAGGATGTGGAAAATTACTTGATTCTTATTATTATCAGTTTTGGGATCTAAATTGAATAGACAAGATAGAGAGAATCACTTATATTTTAATACCTGGTTACAGTGTTATTATAGATTCTCTGTCTACATTTTTAAGAGGATACAGTTCAATGATTTCTTGGACTTTGAGTTGCCCCAAGTCGTTCCCATCTGTTCTCTGTGATCTTGCCTCTGTACGTTTGTCCCATGTTTTTGGAAACTAGTACTATTTTGATCTAATTAGTGTCTAAAATATGTCTCATTTTTACAATGTCCTGTTTAAAATCACATATGGCATATCACTTTTTCTCTTTCATAGCGGTCAAGCTTTAAGATTTTGACTTTGTCTTAAGAAAGCCAGTTTCCTCTTTCAGCTTCACCAGCCTATTCTCTGTTTTCTTTTTTGTTTTATTCTTGTATTACTGCTTCTCTAATACTAAAAACTAAAGCATACTTTTTAGGACACTCTGTTCCTTCCTTGATATTTTTCATTGGAACATTTTAGCACTTGAGTTTCAATCATTTACTGAATTTATTTTCTAGCTCAAACTAAGAAGATGGGATATTCTCTTCATATGAAGGGTCTGCTGTTCTTTCTTCTTTGTTCAGTAACAATTTCTATCTGCCTTCTGCTTTTTCCTACACAAATTCCAATAACACACAAGTTTTGGGGCTGAAACAGTATTATTTCCCTACAATCAAAGTCTTGCCTTAGCCATACTTGATTAAATAAAATTTGTGTTTTGTAGGCTAGGTCAAGTTCAGCAACAGAGACCAACAACATCCTTGCTTATTAAGAACTACGATGTGCATTTAGTTAATACTAGTAAAAAGTCATCTACACAACTATGTAAAACTATTGCATCTCCATGAATAAAGCCTCAATAAACTGCTATAATTCATTAGATTCAAACTTCACATAAGCCATACTTCTAGGTCATTAAAAACTAAAGATGATTTTGGAAAGTTGGTGAAAGTGGCAGCAGCATAATTTTTGGATATCCTTGAATTCTCATTCAAAAACTAAAGCAATTAGAGTAAAACCAAAAGCTAAGAGATGAGTTATCTCCAGGAACATCATAACTAAAGCCAGTGAACGATCAGCAAAACCTGTGTGTTATTGGCACCTGTATGGAAAAAAGCAGAGGAAAGTAATGGGGGCATCTGACAGGGCTGATGACAGAAGAACCCCAAATGAGCCTAAAAATTTACTTTGAAAACTACAGCCAGTCAAGTTGAAAACAGCTGTGGAAACTAAGAGGACATTGGCTTAATCTAAGAGCTCGTGAATATAGGCACTCATAGCAAAGCCTCAGTGATGTAAAGACTAAGTTCTCACAAATGACTCGCTAATTTTCAGGACAGAGCCTCTCACAGAGCAGACACTGTGGGAAGTGGAATCAAACGAAGCAAGACAGAGAATGGTTAAAATAGAGAGATTACGGTATATAGGGCTATATTATCCTCCACTATAGATATAGAACAAACAAAAATGGGAGAATCTTACAAAAATAATTCATAACTGGTTTCAGTAATAATTAGTGAGACAATTAGTATTGTTATCCTGAAATTGTTGTGTATGTAATGTGGGATAAAGCAAATGTGGAATTATGGAATATTCTTATTTTATCATCCCTCATGTCCTTGATAATTAGGATTCTCTGTGTGGAAGAAAAGAAATGTAAATTTAATATAGAGGAAATTAAGTTAAAAAAAACCATATTGAATTGTAATCGAAATTATCAGTTTTAACTCATATATTTCCTAACTCTGCTGAAAAGACCTGGGAAAAATGATCAAACTAGTAACATCTCGTACCCCGAGTGCCTCGATTTTGATCTCTAAAAATAATTTCTCATTAAAAGAAACCAAGGCTTCTTGGATAAAAGGCTGATTATAGCTCGGGGAGTGAGAGCAATGTTAATTTTCCCATGCCAGATAGCAAGGAAGCTATCAATGACTACTAAAGTCCTGCCAAAAGGTCTCTGAAGATACTACCACTGGCCAAAGATAGGAGGGATATTTTGAGCTTCACTAAGAATGAAAATTGCAGTGCAGTTTAACCCACCAATAAGTTTAAATCCATGAGTTCATGATATAAAGGTCACAAAGAAGTAATTCATTATTAGAAATTCATTATTTATCCAGGAAAACTGGAAAAATCAAAGGAAAGGATAATTTATCTCACCTTTCTCATACAAACTTTACCATTAGGTAACCAACCTCTAGATGCAGAGAAGCATCTCCTTATAAAATTATTCTGGCTAGTAAACATAAGCAAAATGATAGCATTTCACTATTTTGCAAGTTTAATGAATTAATGTAGCCAGGCATTGAGCATCATCACTGAGCTGCTTACACTTAACAAGAGAGAAAAACAGATACGGTGCATCTCGTGATAGACACAACGCCACCTATAGTGTCTGCCTGAGCATCTGGATCTAGCTGCCAAACTGAAGTTCATTCAGAGGACACAGGGACATGCTGAACTGCGTGATGAGTATGCAATCGATAAAATCCAGACGGCGGGCAATTCTATGGGTCAAAATTTCAAGTCATAAACAGATAATTTGTATTAAAAATAAAGTAATGAGGGAGAATCTGAAGGTTAATAAAAGAATTAAGGGCATATCAAGAAAAAACAATGGGGAAGACTATATTATTAATGCCCAAGGAGGCGTACTTGAGCAATATAAATGTAAGGAAATATATGGAAATAATTATTATAAAAACTGGTAGTTGTTACTTTTGGTAGGTGGCAGGATGGGGCAGATGGAGGACTTCCGGGGTGGCTAACAAAATTCTGTTGGCTTTGCCAGGGCAAGATCTGGGTGATGCTTACAAAGGTATTTGTCTTATAGTAATTCATTAAGCAATGTGTATGTTTTGTATCATTTTCTATATCTGTGTTTTGTTAAATTAAAACCAAAGAAAACCGAAGATATAAACTCTAAAATTTTGAGGATGACAGAAATTTCAATCTTCATGATATGTTTTGGTGTCTAAATTGCAGCTTTTGTCTACTTCTCAGTGTTCCTAGTTGATGCACAAAGACTTTAAGAATTAAGATTTCAAAATGTATATACACATATGCCTGCTCTTTCTTTCTAAAGACAGAACCAGTTGAAAGACGAACAAATGGGGAAGGCAAGCAGATAGCAATCAAATGTTATCTCTATTGCTGAGACTCTGATAGGGGAAACTGGCTCTGATTGGTGACCAAGTGAATTTATTAATATTTCATTCTGAATTGACAGTAGTCCCTTCCCTGGATCCTGTGGAAGTATGATTGGCTCCCATGAGTTTACGACATGAAGGAACAGTGAATGTAAACTTTCAGAAGACAGGCTTGCTTTGCAAAGAGAGGAAGGAAGGGTTGAATTGAACATAGCCTTTTCAAAACTGACTATTCATGGGCTGGCCTGGTGGCATCGTGGTTAAGTTTGCATGCTCCACTTCGGTGGCCCAGGGTTTGCAGGCCCGGATCCCAGGCATGGACTTACACACCGCTCATCAAGCCATGCTTTGGTGGCATCACACATACAAAATAGAGGAAGATTGGCACAGATGTTAGCTCAGGGCCACTCTTCCTCAAGCAAAACGATTGGCTACAGATGTTAGCTCAAGGCCAATCTTCCTCACACACACAAAAAAAGACAAAAAAACTGACCATTCAGGGAGGTGTGTACAAGGGTTAGGGAAAAAGGAGTGTTACTGTGGTGTGCATTCCTCATGAAAACAGGGGCCTGGGAGAGGTGATGCTGCATGGAAGAGCACAGTATTCTTTGTATATATAAACTGCAGTTTATTTCACCATCTTGCTGTCCCTTTTGTTGGACATTTAAATTGTTTCCAGTTTTTCACCAGAACAAATAGCACTTTAATCACAGCCCATGTGCATATACATCTTTGTGTGTATCTCTTTTAGATTTGCAGCTTTACAGAAAAAGAAATCATTAGTTTTAGAGCTCCTGTCAATAACAGTGAATAGAGCACTGTTTCAAATTTAAGAGCTCATACTGTGAGGCATTCTGTTTCCGACTCAGTCTTATCTAGCAAGGAGTCCTGTGTAAAATAATTTTAAACAACACTTTACTGAAAAGAAAGCAACCTGTGTATTTGATACAGATTCTATTTTTCTTACATAGTGTACACTCAGGGGTAGATTAAACAGTCAGCACACACACTAAAATGCAGAAGTCGGATCAGACTTCTCAGTTATCGCGGTACTCGGAGCTCACCCTGCAGCCTCACAGATCGGTTCAGTTGACAAAAGCACTCCAGTTGATTAGCTTCCCACTGCAGCATCTCATCCTCTGATCAGTTTTTATTGTCTTCTACACTCCAGCAGCACACAGCAGGACCAAACATATTCAGCCTTCCTCTCTTTTTCCCTTGTGAGTACAAACCTCTGTTGATGAAAAATAAACGTGTGTCAGAAAAGATGTCTTCTTTCTTCTCTATTTATCCAGTCATCTAACATTCCTGGCAGAAAGAAGACCAAGGTGATCCCTAGGAGTTAGAAAAAGAAATAGGTTGTAAAATGACCACAACTTTCACTGAGCCAATCTCCCCATTGACAGTTCTGTAATAACACCTGACAACAACTGAGTGAATCTTAAGAACAGCTGTTTTTTTTATTTTTGTCCATGAATACTAATGTCTATAATCCATTCTGATTTGGCCTAAAGAATCTTTATGCATTAGACATTTCTAGACTGGAGGAACTTAGAGAACGGGGAGAGTTTGGAGTTTGACTGCAATTTTGTGACTTCTCTACGTTGACTGTATGTGGGATGCATTAAACTCCATGGGCTCAGTTGACTTTGAAATACTATAGTGCTCCTTTAAGGAACAAATCCTTCACGGTGGATTTCCTTGGGTCAATTAGAATTAGCGTGGGATAACACAACTTTCACCATGAATGCCATACAGAATTCAAACTGTACCTCTGGTCCTAATTACAAGGGACTTCTATTTCCAAATATATATTTCATTCCTCTATTCTTGACGTGATCTACCTCCTGTTGATTATATTTTGTTCATAGGTAAGAAGGTAAAGTCCATTGTGAATTTCCTAGGAAGGTAGTTTCTTGAGACTAAGTGTCTAGCTACCTTCTGCCACTCACTTCTAAACTCTCTTTGAACAATAGTACTCTGGCCCTGGACAATTTTCTCTCAGATCCATTTTCTCACACTTCCCTTATTTAGCTGCCTAATGCAAGGTCTATGTCAAGGGATTTATTAATTCCTGTAAGCTGTGTTTCTTGGCTCTTGTGTCAACTGTTTTTTAGCTACAGTCTGCCCGTGGAATCCACTAGTGGGACATTAAGGCGCTCCGGCACAGGAGAAGCCAGGCCATTTCTTCCCCTAACTCTTTGTCTAAGGCTGCATTTCCTACAGGTACTGACAGGCCTGCTGAAGTTTGACCCTCTGCCATGCTATTTGGACTCTTGTAACCTCATGCTTGTAGCAAGTAGACTTAATCCACAGCGTTTGGAAGCCTCAGGATGTGTTCTTTGCTCTGAAGCCACTTTTTGAAAAGATATAAGCACCGCAATGGATAGGGGTACTAAACATCTACGTCTGAGAGATTATTTCTATTCAATCACTTATTTATTAATTCAATAAATATTCATCAAGCACATAACATGTACCAGACTATGCCTAGGTGTTGGAATTACAACAGTGAACAAACAAAAAAACCCTTGTCTCTTGTAGTTTGTACTCTTTTGGAAGAAGGCAGAAAAATAACTACAGCAATCAATAAATAAATATTCTGTAATACATTAGAAGGTGCTTGGTATTGTGGAGGAAAGTAAATGAGGCAAAAGGTAGAGAGAGTCTTATGAGAGTTGCAATTTTACATAGGCTGAATGGAGGAAATCTTTCTGAGAAAATGACGCTTGAAAAATACTTAGGGGAAATGAGGGGTGAGCTGTGCAGATGGCCGAGGCCATATACACAAGAGACCTGAGGTGGGAGAGGCCTGGTACATGTGAGGAGAAACGTGAGGCCAGTGTGGCCGTCACAGACTTTGTAGGCGGAGAGTGGGAGGATGTGAGGTCAGGGAGGCAAACGGAGACAGAGGTCTTAGGGCCTTTAAGACATTGTAAGGGCTTTAGATTTTACTCTGAATGAGGTGAGAAACCACTGGAAGAGTAGCATGGTGTAATTTGCATTTTAAAAGTGTCATTCTGTGTGCATGTTGAAAATAGACGAATATTTTGAGAAGTTTTGCTGTAAATGGAAGCATAGAAATATGTTGTACCTAGAGAGAATATGAGGTCAAGAGATGTGTTGTTCTTGCTTATAGGTTGGGAGTGATACTGACTGGTTTAACGAATGTGCAGATGGAAATGCTTTAACAGAGAGAGGGGAAATCAATAGTGCTGGAGAAGGAAGGGAAAAATGCTAAAGCAGTGTCTTTGCATAGATACGAGAAGGCTAAACCAGAGCAAATGTGGTATCTTAGCCCTTAGATAGCTGCACAGACAACTTATCTCTCATACCAGAGCGGGAGACAGAAGCAAGCAATCTGTTTCAGATGCTGTGAAGGTAGATGAAAGAGGTGAAGGAAGCTTGTGGAATTTTTTATTTTATTTCTTTAATTTTCTCAGTAAAATAATAAGCATAAGTTGAAAGTGAGAGTGAAATGGTATTAAAGATTTGAGGAGAAAGGAGAATGAATAAAATAGATTTCTAGGAAGTGTAAGGCTGAATGGACCAGGGAAATATATTGTATGGTGACTGGGAAGCTAAAGGCGCACTGAGGAAAACGATCAGGAATTTTAAATGAGAGCAGGCTCCATGGCTGCATGTTTATCTCCAGGTAAGTGGAGTTGCACTAGTTTTTAACCAGGGTTGGAATTTTTTCAAGCAAGTATAACAGAGCAAGAACATAGTAAAGCACATATGGTTATATTCAAAATAAGTATTATAATGAGGCCAGTGGATTTTAGTCTAGAGAAGGAGAAAAGTCGCAGCATAAGGAGGGAGGGCGAATAGGGAAAAGTCCAGAGAACTAACTTTCTGTCAGTTCCAGTGGGGTCAAAGGACTAGTGGAATGAGTTGGAAGATAAAGGGTAAATGCAGAAGGATGGATATCTCACACTGAAATAATGAATACTGTATGGACAAGGTTCAGAGTATGTTCATGTAAGTGAGTGGCTGAGGTAGAATGGAAGTCAAAATTATTGGTGTAGAGGTGTTCAAGTGAGAAGTCAGGATGTTAGAAAACTCATCTATATGGATATTGAAATTGGTAAAAGTTAAATGAGGAGCGGTGTTGGAGAAAGGGACATAAATCTATGGTTTCTTTGAGAAAACAGAATAAGTGACTGTAGGAGTTGGGGAGATGACTCTAATAGTTGGTGGCATAGTCTGAATATAAGTGAGTAAAGCTAGGAGTTATTAGGGAAGGCAGGAGGAGAATATTCTAGAGGTGGCAATGAAGAGCCACGAGGAAGCATACCCTAGTTCCAAGTTCACAGGCTGAAAGATTGTGTACAGTGGAGACAAAGCTTCCTAGTATAGCTATCACATCTATGCTTCTAGTTCTCTCAGTCTCCCCCAGGGAAAAATAAGACACTGCACCTCACATTTTGTGGTTTCCTCCTAGAGTTTTGTTTGGCTCATTTTCATATTCCCTTCCCCATGAAACTAGAGAAATGAACAAAAGTGTACAGTTCCAGGAGATCAAGGCTGGAACTCAAGAGACAATGGAACTAACACCACAAAAATAAGAGTTAAAGAAATACTTCCTATTTAAAAAGAAAAAACTCGGACCAAAAATTTAAAAGACATAAGAAAGTCCTTCAAACATAATCAAGAGAACTTCACTAAATTACATTCCTTTGGAATTTTCAAACTATAACAAAAAAGAAAGAAATCTCCAATAATACAAGAGCAAAAATTCAATTTACAAACAAAAGAGAAAAAATTACATTGTCTTAGAAGAGCTAGAAAAATGAGACAATAGAGCATCAGAGCTCAAAGGAAAAAAGATCCTTATCCAAGAATCCCAAATTCGAGCAATTTTACACCTTTGAAGCTAATAGAAATTCCAAGATATTCAAGGGCTTAGACAGCATATAAGACCCTGGTAAAGTCACTGATACTGACCCTGATATCAGTTTCCCTACATTAAAGCCAGCATATATGTGGTTAAAACCAAAACACTCTTTCCCTGCTTACTTCCTGGCTTCCTGTCTCCAGAATCCACTATCCTCCATGGAGACAGACACCACCAAGGACAAGCACCTGGATTCATTATCTCCTCCCTGCAAGGAGATACAGGCTGGTGGGAAAGCTGCTGACCAGCAAGGTCACGGGCTCCCTCCTCTCTACAAGTAGTCTCAAGGCCAAAGACAGGATGGTGGGAAAGCTCCGACCAGCAAGGCTGCATGCTCCCCCCCCCCCGACCTAAAACCCCAAATAAAAACCCTTCCTTTTAGCTTTTCAGGGAGTTTGGGATTTCAGCATTAGCTGCCCTCTCTCCTTGTTCAGCGCTGTGTAATAATAAAATTCCTACCTTCTTCCACTACACCCGCTGTCCGAGATTGGCTTGCTGCGCAACAGGTGAGTAAACTCACTTCAGGTTCGGTATCATCACCACTGAATAAACAATTAAAAGATAAATGAAAAGAAAAATCATCGAAAGGAAAAATCATACAGAAATCGTGATTCTAATGACTAGTTAAAAGAATTGAGATTAGCAAATAATCAAGTATGACCAAATTTAAGGTTAGGTATTGTTCTGTTAAATTATCTAACCTAGTAAATTAAAATTCCAAGTAGATACTTAATATTCTATACATTCTTAGTTTTCTACGTGTTCAAAATGGTAAAAAATATCACTGGGATCTTTTTTTTAGGAAGAAGTAAGATTATCTTTATCTGTGGTTGTGTTATAGTCAGGAAAGTGTTATAATTTTTCTATTTCCAGTTATGCTAGGTAATGCCTTCTTTAAAGAAATTCATCAGCAATTTCTCAGATGGCAGTTGCCATATATGTGAGCATATTTGAGCATATTCTATAAATAGTTTATATTTGATATGACTGTGGCTATAAACTTATTTCTATTTTTCTGTGTAAAAAATGTGTGATAACATATATTATCCCCAGATCCAAATTTTCAACAACAGAAAAGTATTTAAACAATTTAATTTCCAAAATGTAAGTTATATTTATTGTTTTCTTAAACATTTGTATGATTATCATGGCGTAATAATATGTACTAAAGAATGGTATTATGACCACTAGTGGAACTGAATCTAATTCAGTTCAGACAAATTTGTTCAATTCTGGAGAGAATTGTACTTAAAGACATTAATGAGGGTAGGAGCCAGGAATGAAAGTGCGAGCAAACAAATGATCATCATTAAACAATATGACAGAGACAAAATCATACGATAATTATGAGTATGTATAAATTAGTTAAATATGTCATTATAAGAAAAGTATCGAGGAGTCGGCCTGTGGCCAAGTGGTTGATTTCATGCGCTCTGCTTTGGTGACCCAGGATTTCACCAATTCGGATCCTGGGTGCAGACGTGGCACCGCTCATCAGGCCATGCTGAGCCGGAGTCCCACATAGCACAACCAGAGGCACTCACAACTAGGATATACAACTATGTACTGGGGGGCTTTGGGAAGAAAGAAGAAATAGGAGGAGGAAGAGCAGGAGGAGAAGAAGAAGAAAGAAGATTGGCAAAAGATTTTAGCTAGGTGCCAATCTTTAAAAACCCAAAAAGAAAGAAAAATATAGAAAATAAAGTATTTGAAAAGAAAATATCGGCTGATTTAGTTAAATATAAATTTAAAATATGTAGACATAGTGGATTAGGAGAAACAGATGTAATATATCTATATATTAAATTTTCTTTTTAAAAATAGTAAAATTTTTTAAAAGAGTGATAGTTAACACAAAAGTATTAAAGAATGTGAAGAGTTCACTAAAATAAGGATATGTTTCACATAAACTAGTATTTGGGGATGCAAACAAAAGTCAGTTTTCTATTATATTGGAGAAATTTAAAGTGGCCAAAAACAACACTTTGGAAAGTGCGGTAACAGGCATCATACTGCTGACTAGATTGTGAACAGCAAAATGCTATCTCGGGAAGGGGTAAACAATCTGACGGGATTTTTTAAAAACAAAACTTCATATACATTTCATTAATCAATCCCTCTTTTTAGAAATATAGGTGATAGAAATAAAAGCCTCGTAATATAAGGATTTGTTTACAAAAATACTATAGCATTAAAAAATATATAAAAAATTTTGAGGGACTAAAGTATGCCCATATAATAGAATATTCTACAGATACTAAAAATATGAGGTGGATTATATGGTGCTAATATGAATGAAAAGCATCGATATACTGGTAAGTGAAAAATAAAATATTCTAGAGCAAGTGAACATTTTTCACTTTGCTGAAAAAAGAAAAGAAAAAATAAAACTACATGAATATGTATTTAATTGTATTGTGTGAGCATATTGTTTGGTTCAGAAAGAGTCAAAACACACATAATTTGATTAGTTTAAACAAATCAGTTTAATGTGAAGAAAATAAACATTATTTTTTCTTTATACTACTCAGTATTTCTGACTGATTATATGGAATGTGTATTACTTTGTAATCAATTTTTATTTTAATGTAAAAAGTCTCCCTGAAAGAATTTAAAACATACTTGCATACTTCAGGATGATACTAATTGAAAAATTCATGTCTATAAAATTATGCAATGTATATTGAAATTAACAGCTGGGAAAAATTTAGCTGAACAAATATAGATAAAGATTATTAACATAAAACAATTGACATTCAAGGGAAATGATTTTAATGAAGCAAAAGACATTTTATAATAAAAAGCCAGAATATTCATGACACTTTGTTAAAAAAATAGCCTCAAATATATTAGAAAAAACTGTTGGAAACGCACTAATTTACTGATGTGAAAATGATAGAAGTGTATTGCTTTAGAAGAATAATCTGTGCCAAGAAAACAAAAACTAAAGATAGAGAGAAATTAATTAATAAAATTGCCCTACACAGAAGAAGGTCCTCCTGTTTTCAGTGTCCGTATAAGTTCATATTGTTTGCTCATGCACAAAATTTTGGAGAAACTTCAATAAATCAAAATGACCACGATTTTAGAGATTATATTCTTCAATACAAAGTCTGTATAATAGTAACTAATTATAAATTTTAACAATCTCAGAAATAACAGTAATGAAGATCCAAATATCTGAAACTTTACAGCAAATTGAGTTGACATTGAGAATATTTAACAATTAATAAAAAATGAAAATATCGCAAAACACAAGTCACAGGAAGAGTCTAAAGTTGTAGACAGGTGCTATTTAGGATCATGATTTTTACTATTGTTTACAATCATAATTATTTTAGAAAGAATGAATGAAACAAACAAATAAACAAGCAGAAAGACAAATTAAGATAGTGATCGATATCAGCTTCTGTTGTCAGAAGGCCCTGGATTTGTTTATTGCCTCTGGCGTTCACCTTGACAAATTACTGCATTTTGCTGAGTCTCATTTTCCTCAGATATTTCATATATTAGCATTTAGCCACTCTAAGTTTAGCTTGAATTTTTTGTAAATGAAGATAGTGTTACCTACCTATGCATTTCTATGAGTATTAAATGTATAATTCTTTTCCTAGTACCCTCAATAAATGTTATCTTCCTCTTAACTCCAACATTAATAATGGGATTAGCACAGAGCAAGATTTTTTTGAACAATCTTCAAATCATCCTTTATCAATTATTTGCTAACTCTGCCTGCAAATGACATTGGTTTTGCACACAAAATTTGGGTCTCGCAAGGATAATTTGTGTGTCCTAAAGCACAAAAACCTGTGATCAAGACCAAGAAACTGGCTGCAGGTCAAAGCACTGCCATCTTCTTGCTAAGTGAATTGGGTTAGTCATCTATAACATATCGGGAATAACCTCTTTGACACGGTTATTATGGACTGTTCTGTTAAGAGAATTTGTTAAAGAATTTTCTACATGCAGACACACTCTGCATGTACAGCTGTTAGTTTATGCCAATGTGTAGGGTGAACAGTTTGCTAGCATTCTTTTTTCCATGCAAATCACTCCTCCATTGAAGAATTACATACTACATAGGAAAAAGGCATCATTCTCTAAACTGGAATCTGGATATTCATGGGGATCTATTTTTATTTATGCTGAGATCTTCTAAGATACAAATGTTGTTTGAGCTAAGAGATGCTTTTAAATGAAGAAATGTGGGAAGTGAGACCAGGGATTTGAAGCTATTTAAAGTTGTGGAGAAATAAGGAAATAGAATCTTAGAACTAGCAATACAGCACAAATTTCCTATGATGTGATTCCAAAAGTGGAAAAACTTTTCTTGATTAGAAGGTAAACCAAATGACAATGTCCTTATTTTACGTGTGCAGCTGATGGAACTATAGTAAGCAGTTATCACAACGAAAAAATGAACTACCATCCTTGTTTTAACATCATTGTAAAAAACACCTGTAAAAATTAAAAATAGGAAATATTTTTAAAGTTCATTAATAAAAATCTGAGATATTTTCATGATTTCGCAAATGTGTTTGTTTACTCATTCACTAAACCAACAAAGAGTTCCTGCCTTCCTAAAGCAAATGGGGAGGTTTGGCAGCGCTGGGGAATCAAGCAAGTAATCAAAAATTATAACAACGTGACATGCTATTCTTGGCGTATGAATAAAAACTTCACACAGAGGAGGAAAGATTCTTTGGTCAGAGAAAGATGAAATAAAGCAAAACCATGCACTTTTCTCTTAAGAAGTATATAGTGTGTTCGGAGTCTTAATGCAGGTACACAAAGCTGTACACACAAAAATGAAATGTGTTTATAATGCCTGATTACATTATGATTCTTAGGTGATAGGGAAATTTAGGGATGGAAGACACCAATCAACATGGTAGCATCTGAGAATAATTCCACAGGTAGATTGCTAAGCACTTTCACTACTTTTCATGAAGAAAAAATACAGATGATGAGTGGGGAAGGTAGAGAATGGCAAAGGTAAATGCTTGAAGTATTTTATTTTAATGGGTTTAATGGTTCTTAAAATTAACTTCGAGCTCTAACGTACTGCTTCAAAACCATTGGAAACATCACTTTCCCTCTGGAATGGATCCAGGTGAGGATAACAGCAAATGTAATACACAGCAACATCTCTTAGATGGAGCAAATAAATAAAACTAATTATCAGAGAGAAAATAGCTGGTTCTGTTAAATACTGTGTGTTTTAAACTTGCTGGTGAGAAGGACAAAAGCAGAGAAGAGGCATATGGAGTGTGGAAGAGAAAGAGACTTTGCATAAAAAAAAAAAAGCTAGTGATTCTGTTTCTATGCTCATGAATTTATCTGAGACAGGAAATAAAAACACAAAAAACGTTTCAAGGTCCAAACTTTACATATGCTTTTAACTCATCAAGAATTAACTATTGAAATAATTGAATAATAAAAAGTTGAGAACACAGTTTCGGTCTGTAAAAGATATTGTAGGAGAAACTATCAAATTTATGCAAGTTGTGCTCGGTGTCAAAGTACACTAACCTGCTCATTATGACGACATCATAAATTGTAGTTTGTATGTATGGTGACAGATGGTAACTAGACTTATGTGGTGATCATTCACAATATATACTAGTATCAAATCGTTATGTTGCATAATTGAAACTAATATAATGTTTGTCAGTTTTACCTCAATAAAAAATAAAATAAAAATTATAGTTGAAAAAATCTTAGTTTTTAATGTCTTCTACATGAAAAGTTGGCTTCATGGTAGAGTTCTCCTTTTCCTGACATTCAGATCCTTTCCAAATCTGCCAACTATTTACCCCTTTCCCAGGGTTGCCAGATTTAGCAAGTAAAATACAGAGCATCCAGTTAAATTTTAATTTCAGCTAAATTTTAATTATTGAATAATATTATAAGATTATTCATTATTTATTGGAAATTCAAATTTAAATGGATAAATTGTATGTTATCCAGAAACCCTATGGTTAACATAACATTACATAGATGCCTACTGTGTGAAAAGTAATCATTGGACAATGTAATGGAAAAATAAAACTTGAAAAAATTTGTCTTAATTTGGCCTTCCCTGATTCAGTTCTTGAGACGAGGATTAGCGAGGAGGTAGGTTATTTGGAAGTCATCCTAGGAATCATGGGTCGGAGAGTCAGGAAAACAGAGAGAGAAAGCAAGTCAGCCAATAAGTACATGATGAAGCAAGTTGCCACTATGGGAAATTGGAGCTTAAACCTTCTGGGAATCAGTATAGCACACTCACCTCAGAGAGAGCTCACCTGAAGAGTGAGGAGTATGGGATATTTATAACCATTCCTGGCTGTGTTTAGTTGAGGTCAGCTATCGGGGTAGTAATTCTTCCAGAGACATCCATCCAACTGAAAAAGTCCTCAGAGAATTTGGAAGATAGTAGAGCTCATGGGGGAGAGCACCAACTTGGAGGCAGCATGCCCACAGACTCGGAGCCCAAGGTTGGTCATTTGAACTATGCTTGAATCATCAACTTAAACTGGCATGCTTTGTCTTTCATCACAACAAAAAGTTATCCAAATTCCTCATTATTATCTAACTTGCTTTATCCACTCCCTCCACCTAGTTATGTTCCTAATTTCAAATGGACCCTCCAAGATATTTAAATAATATTTTAGTTCTTCAACCAAATCAACCAATGAGATACGTTAAACAGATCCTTTTGTCTTCTCTGTTGTTTTTGCTTGTGTCCTTTTATTTGCCTAGAGTGTCCTTTTCTTTTCATTTTACTTGAATTATTTCTTCAAATCGTATGCCTTCCATGAAGTATTTCTCAGATCTCAGGCCTACCATGAGACATGATGGAAATAGGAAGAGAGAATGTTAGATGGGTATATGCTCTGTTTGGATTGTACAAACTTGAGCATCCAAAGGGATTCAGAAAACTTCAGGATCAAAACTGAGTTGGAAACTCAAAAATCACATATACATATCAAATCCAGGAACAACTATTCCCACTTAAAGTTGTTTAGATGGATTTTTGACATTGACCTTCCTTGTTATTCTTGGTATATGTTGTATTAGTTTTCTGTGGCTAGTGTAAAAATTTAACACAAATTTGGTGGTTTGAAACAACAGAAATTTAATCTCTCTCAGTTCTGGAGGCCAGAGCTACAAAATCAAATTCACTGCGCTAAAATCAAGATGTAGATGGGGCTATGCTCCCTCAGCAGGCTCTAGGGGGCAGTTTGTTCCTTGTCTCTTCCAGCTCTGGCAACTTCCGGCATTTTTTGGCCTATGGCCTCATCATCCTAATCTCTGCCTTTGTGGCCACATTGCCTTCTCCTCTTCTGTGCATAGTGTTTTTCTGCTACTTTCTTATAAGCACGCTTGTGATTACATTTAGGGGCTGTAATCCAGGATGATATCCCTATTCGAAGATCATTAACTTAATCATATTTGCAAAAATGCTTTTTCCATGTAAGATAACATTTATAGGTTTCGGGGATTAAAACCTGATATCTTTGGAGGTCACTATTCATCCCACTACAGATATTATTGGACCAGTTGAGCATGTGCCCTTCTTCTAATATATTTTTATTTTTGTTATTTAAACTTTCACACTGTATTGCATAATTTGTTTTTAAAGTGTTTATCTCCTGCAACAGATGAAATAGATTTGTCTCATGCACCACCTCCTCAGAGAAGAGCCTGGATCTCATCACTGTATTTTCAGTATATACTACAGTGCTAGACACATGTTGAGACTTACCAATTATTGTTCAATTAATGAATATTATTAATGTTAAATAATCATAGGATTGATTTGACTCATTTCTTTCTCTCTTTTCTCCTACTCTATTTCTTGGAGTTTAAAAACACTAATCGAGTATTTTCTTTTCCTTGAAACAAAAGTAATATTGTAATTTAACGAGCTACCTCTTTCATCCTGTCCTAGAGATTAATCTTAATATGCTCATTGTATGGTATACAATGTATCGGCTCATCAGGTGGTGTTCTATATTCCACCATCATAAAATATTATTTATTACAGGGTATTCCACATTCTGTTATGTATGCAGTAATCACTTACGTAAGCTCTTGCAGCCAGTCTATTAGTCCTGAGACAAGTTATAAGAATTGGAGCAGGTTATTAAGGGTTTCCTGAACTTCCGTTTCTCTCTATATTAAATTGCTTAATTATATCCCAAGGATATTTGAAGAATTAAAATAAATTACATACTGCTAACTAATATACAAAACTTTATACAACTAGAGTTACTACAACTACTTTTATCATTAATAATAATAATAATAATAATAATAATAGTACCATCTGTGGTTCTATCCTCTTGTCTACATAATGTCTCCAGGTATTTTAATATTTTATGCACTATATGTACAGTCAGGTAGATTATTCACACAATCTACATATTCTAGTCTATTATCCTGGTTTATTAGGACAACTGATTTCCATAATCATTCTCAGAGATTGTTTTTTAAACCTCTTGGGTTCTACCTGCAAAGATAAGGAAGAACCATGAATGTCAATTTTTCCAACATTTTACTCCTTGGCAGAGTAGGAAATCGGGAATGAATATCATTATCAAAGTGAAGTAGGCAGTCACAGGAAAGTCCTCCTCCTCAACAATATTTCCTTAGACCTTTCACCGAAAGAACAGCAGGCCCCAGCTCCAACACACTAAATGTAGCATAAACCTCCCAGATACAAGGCATATAGTGGTTATTTAGTTAATTATTTATTGCATGAATAAATGGGAGATGACTCAAGATTAAAGAGGTATTTAGAAAGAAAGTTATTTGATTAAATATAAAACATTGCTTTGTAATTTCAAACAATTGGTATAGAAGGATCATTTAGAAATCCACAAGCATTATATCTTCACATGCCCAGACTTTCAAACTTATCACCACCTACTTCAACAACAAATTTCTATTCCAGACCAGGTCAACTTCTTCATCTATCTCTTCCACTTAAACAAGTGGATTGCAATAAAATATAAAATAACTTGTGCAGATTGGGACTCTTTAGCTCATTTTCATTGTGAAGCACCTACATCATATCAGTTTTATAATCTATATTAGAAGAGATAGATATCTTAAAATTAAACCTAGGAATGGTCTCAAAACTATTGGAATTAACAAGTAAGTTTAGCAATATTACTGGATATAAGATCAAAACACAAAGATAAATTATATTTCTATATATAAGCAAAAATATTTTAAAAGCATGAAAAGATAACATTTGCTATAGCACTGAAAGATCAAGTTTCTAGGATTGAATCTAATAAAATGTGTGCAAGATTTTGTTACTGAAAACTCGTAAGTGTAAATATACACATTTATACATATATGTGTGTATATGTACATATATGTTCATAGATATGTTAAAGAAGACCTAAAAATGGATTTGAATAAGCAATATTATAAAAATTTCAGTTCTCTCCAAATTGATCTATTATGTATAACACAAAATCATTAAAAATCCCAATAGTGTGTGTATGTAAATCTAATCTTATTATAAAAATCACATGAAATGCAAATGACCAAGAAAAGTTAAGACAGTCTTGAAGAAAAAGGAGAAGAACAATAACAACAAAATGCTGAAAAGATGTATATTTCCAGATATTTATCTATCTTTATATCTATTCACACACACATATATGCAAGGTGCATATATATATAAAATAGATATCCTTCCATAAGAAGAGAAATTTTGAATTTTTAGTGTGTGCATCTATGTGGATCAGAATTTCCCAATGTATTTGTGATTGTCATAACAGAATAAAATAAAGTGACTCCAGCTGGCAGATTCTCTTTTATATGTGTTTCAGGAGAGGTCTAGCTAGTTAAATGTTCGTGATTTTGATCAGTTTTAGAATAGAGCTTGATCTGTGACACTTTTACATAAAACTAAATAATGATAAGGACAAGGACTGATATTAAAGCCATCACTTAAGAATCCTCATGCACTTAAAGTGTTTGGTGGGAGTAAGACTTTGCTTAAAGTAGTGATCTTTTCTGGATGTTTTATCACATTTGATGTCTCTGCAGCTTTATGTTATGGCACTCTTATTTTCCTTCTATTTTTCTGACCAATATTCTTAAGACTCTTCTTGCTACCCTTCCACTGGCCACACCTTAAGTACGGTAGAGGTATTCCCAGGGGTTTGTCTTCAGTCGACATTCTTTCTCACTCTGTACAGTCTCCCCAGACAATTTCATCCCTTGCCATAGCTTTATATTTACAGATGATGCAGCAATTTGCATGGGACACTCTGAATACGCTTACACAGTTGAGACTTGTCTTTGTTCCTGTCTGTTGAAGCACCTAGTATGGAAGTCTCCCAGCGGCTAAATAAAACATTTTCCAAGTTGGATTTATTCTCTATCTGCTTACTTGTGTCAAAATCTTTTTGATGCTAAACTCTCCTTTATCATCCTTATTAATTGCCAAATCATATTGATTCGAAATTTGCAATGCCTTTCATACCAGTTCTTTTTTTTTATTCCCTGTTCTACAGTCCTAGTTTAGGACCTCATTATCTTAATTCAATTCATATCAGCAATCATCCATTAATTATTTACTCTGAGGTAGGAGCTGTGCAAGGTACTAGGGATATTGAGATGAAAAAACAAGTTTTGCACTTTAGTTTTGTTCAGTCTTTTGTGGAAAAGCCAAAAAGTAATTATACAGTGTTTTAAGTATAATTCAGAAGTAATAGGTGCTAGATAAGCACAAACTAGGGAATACCGATTTCACAATCCAGAGTTTTTCTCAACCTTAACACTAATTATGTTTTCAGCCAGATAATTCTGTAGTATGGAGTTCTGTTTTATATATCTTAGCATATTTTGCAGCATCTCTGGGCCCTATCCGCTAGCTGCCAGTAATACCCCATCCCCAGTTGTAGCAACCAAAAACGCCTCCAGACACTGCCACATGTCCCCTGGGGGGTAAAATTGCCCCTATTTGAAAATCTCTGATATAGAATAATACCTGTTTTCTCCTATAAACTTCATGTCTTTCCAATCCATCGTTTGTATAACACTCATTTTCTTATTGTTCTTCAAATAGTCATAACACTTCTCTGAAACCCATTGAAGACAATCACTTACTTAAGAATAAAGATCAAACCTCTG
Source organism: Equus quagga (assembly GCF_021613505.1). NCBI lineage: Eukaryota > Metazoa > Chordata > Mammalia > Perissodactyla > Equidae > Equus > Equus quagga. Next base: position 35,353,253 of record NC_060284.1, read on the forward strand.
AGCATGACATTTACGCTCTCATTTCAACTTCATCGTACCTTTCTGGTCTCAGCATCAAAAATATCCTTCGCCTCAGTCAGTGATGGTGTCAGTCCTAGGTGCTTGTTGTTTCTAAACGTGTCCCAGACTCTCCACATGTTACAATAATCCCATCCACTGAGGTACTATGCCATGGTGACCTTGACCAAGTCATATCATAGTGATAATTTCATAAGAGGTTGTGAGGACCAAATGGAATAATACAAGTAGCGACTGTAATAAATGATAAGTTGTAGATAATATTATGATTCCTGATTCTTCAACTGTTGATATTCTCCTTCAAAGGCCTAGCTCATGTGACACCTTCTTTACCTCTCCTGAGCATTTCAAATGAAATTTATCATCTATTTTTCATGTTACTTTACACAATACTTGGTCTTTAATCTCTATAATTCCTTTTCATTTTATCTTAGATTCTTGCCATGCATCTTCTCACATTATTTCAAGAGGTCCTCCTTGGTCATATTTTGTTAAACTTTGCCATATCCTAGTGCCAATGTAACTGCCCTTCACAAAATAAATATTGTAATACTTATCAAATTTAGTGTGGAAACTCATACTGCTAAAATATACTTAAAATTGGTAGTATTTTTTGGAGTAACTATTGTGTTCCAGGCACTGTCCTGGGAATGTCTTATAAACAATTGATTATCCTCCTGATACTGAACCTGAAGTGAGTTCACTCACCTGTTGCGCAGCAAGCCAATCTCTGACAGCGGGTGTAGTGGAAGAAGGTAGGAATGTTATTATTACACAGCGCTGAACAAGGAGAGAGGGCAGCTAATGCTGAAATCCCAAACTCCCTGAAAAGCTAAAAGGAAGGGTTTTTATTTGGGGTTTTAGGTAGGGGAGGGGGAGCATACGGTCTTGCTGGTCGGAGCTTTCCCACCAGCCTGTCTTTGGCCTTGTGACTGCTTGCAGAGAGGAGGGAGCCTGTGACCTTGCTGGTCAGCAGCTTTCCCACCAGCCTGTATCTCCTTACAGGAAGGAGATGATCCAGGTGCTTGTCCTTGGCAGTGTCTGTCTCCATGGAGGATAGTGGATTCTGGAGCCAGGAAGCCAGAGAGTAAGCAGGGAATGAGCGTTTTGGTTTTATCCCCATATATGCTGGGTTTAATGTGGGGAAACTGATATCAGGGTCGGTATCACTTGAGAATCTTAAAGGGCTTAAAATGGATATTCCTAATTTATAGATATAGAATCTAAACCTTAGAGAAAAGTCATGAACTCATGTCCATATTGCTAATAACTAACAAATTCAGGATTCAAACCTAACTGTGGTCTGTCTCATTCCAAAATTCTTGATTTTTTGTTATGTTATGCTGTGCCTCAATATGAAATACGTATGTACTAACAGTTGATCGATTTGGAACAACAGTGTCCAATACAAATATAATATGAATCAGTATATGCTTTAAAGTTTTCCAATAGCTACATTAAAAAAAAGAAAACTAGGTGAAAATAATTTTAATAAAATATTTTATTTAGCTTAATATATCCAAAATATTATGAAACATGTAATTAGCATAAATTATTAATGATATTTTGCACTCTTTTTTAAAACATATAATCTTCCATTACCAAGAGGTGACCTTATGACAAATTTTGACTAATGAGATGAAAATGGAATTCCTTATAAATGGAGCTTTTGGATAATAATTTAATGGTAGCTGATTCAGCTGGCATGGGAAATTCTGTCCTTTCCCTTACTTCTTTATATGTAAATGGAAAAAAGCAAACCAAATAAACAAGAAAAAGAGAGCTCACCCATGACGTCTTTGAACTGTTGAACAAATGCTAATATCTACCTATCTTAGACTTCCCTGTTTATGGCAGGAAAAACCCATATTTGGTTCTGTAATTGCCGTTGGAGATTATTGATTTTGTGGATGTTACATGCAGCTAAACGCAGTCACTGAGTGAAAGAGAAGGTGATATCCGAGCAGAGACCTGAATAAAGTGAAGGTGCAAGACAAGTGAATTCTGAGTGAAATTCTAGGCAAAGGAAACTGCAGTGAATAGAGCTGAGAGTGAGAAAGAATTGAAAGTAGAGTGTGCCCATTTGTTCTAATTACCAGTGCCACATGCCAAACTTCACCAAATCCTAAAGTCTTAAAAAATAACAACTACTGGGGCTGGCTCCGTGGCAGAGCGGTTATGTTCACGTGCTCCGCTGCAGGCGGCCCAGTTGTTTCGTTGGTTTGAATCCTGGGTGCGGACATGGCACTGCTCATCAAACCACGCTGAGGCAGCGTCCCACATGCCACAACTAGAAGGACTCACAACGAAGAATATACAACCATCTACCAGGGGGCTTTGGAGAGAAGAAAGGAAAAAAAAAAAAAAAAAAAACACTTATTTTGTTTACAGACCTGCAACTTGGACAGCATTTGATGAGTGAGACTCATCTTTGCTTCATGAGGAGTTAGTTGGGGTGGAGAACTTGGGGCTGGAGTCTCTGTTTTCAAGATGACTAACTCATGTTCAGGGAACTCAATTGGGACTGTGGACTGGTGTTCAGTTCCTCAACATATGGGCTTTTCCATGGCTATTTGCATTTCTTTGCAGTATCATGGCTGGGGTCTAAGAATGAATATTTCAAGAGAATCAGGCAAAAGTTGTACAGTAGTTCCCCTTGTCTGAGGTTTCCCCTTCCACAGTTTCAGTTACCTGCAGTCAACCATGGTCTGAAAATATTACATGGAAAATTCACTGCCACAATGTCTACATCACTCGTTTCACTTCATCTCCTCACATACCCACTGTATTATCTCACGTCACCACGAGAGGAAAAAGGGTGAGTAAAGTATAATACAATATTTTGTGAGAGATAGAGATACTGTAACTTTTATTATAGTCTATTGTTATAATTGTTCCATTTTATTATTAATTATTTTTGTTAATCTCTTACTGGGCCTAATTTATAAATTAAACTTTATCATGGATATGTATGTATAGGAAAAAACATAGTATATATAGGTTTGGTACTACCCGCAGTTTCAGCCATCCACTGGGGTCTTGGAACATATTTCTTGTGGGTAAGGTGGACTGCTGTATTGCTTCTAATGACCTAGCCTTGTAGATCACATACTGTCACTTCTGCTCTAGCCACAGTGCTATCCAGAGTCCAAGGAAAGGAAACATAAACTTCACCTTCAGCTAGGAGGAATGTCAAGTCATCTTGTGAGAAGAGGAAGTGGAATGGGAAGTATTGTTGAAGTCAGTTTTGGAAATTACAGTGTGCCACCCCAGAAAGAATAAGAAAATATGGATGATGAGAACTGAATTCAACAAGTATGCATTACGCTCTTGTCACATTCCAGATGACTTTCTTAAGCCCTGTGATACAGAAGTAAACTAAAGAGACAGAAATCACTTTCCTTCCTTATGAATTTTACATTCTAGGGAAATGATTGAGGAGGGAAGTGATAGGAGTTGAGGTTAGAATGAGTAGACAGAGCCTTGTAGTCCATGCTAAGGAATTTGAGTTTCGTTTCTAAGTATGATAACTTTTATGCAGGCAAGTGATATGGTCTTACTTATATTGAGTGCTCTGTGGGGAAGAAATGGAAGTGTATGTGTATGGTTGGAGCTGGGCGTGGGGGAAAAATGGAAATATTAAGAGCAGTTGGGAGAATGAAGTATTCTAGGTACAAAGTGATAGGGTGATGGTGGGTTGGACCAGAGTGGTAGCAGTGGATATGACAAAAGATTCAAGATATATTTTGATGGTAGAGGCAAATGATAGATTTTTGGATCAGATGTCTACTGTAATGATAAGAAAATAATTAGGGAAGATTTCTAGTTACCATTCAATTGGAGGAAGCAGGCAATAAAAAATTAAGTAAAATATTTAGTCTTAAGTTGTTTCAGGGTTTAGAAAATTGAAATAGATTCGTTAGGGAAGGACTCACTGAGAAGATAACTGGAATAAAGATCAGGAGATATGGGAGTGAGTAATGCTGTTATTATGGGGGAAGACATACCAGAGAGAGGACATATCAATTGAAATGCTCTGAGGCAAAAAGATGCCTGGAATGTTCCAGGAACAGTAAGGTTGGCAGATCAAGTGATAAGGAGGATATCTGATAATGAAGAACCTCACTATTCAGGGCTGTCCCACGCAGGGCCAGGTCATGCATGGGGCTTTAAAGACTCATGTAGGGACTGTCTTTTACTCTCAATGAGATAGGAGGTTTTGCATAGAGACGTGACAAAAATCTAATTTATGTTTTAACAGGATCACCCAACTTTCTGTAATAAGAATCGAATGAAGTGGAGAAAGGCTTGTAATACCCAGATCGGTAACAAGGCTATTACTGTATTTCAGATAATTTTAAAAATTAATTACTTGGACACTGGTGCTAGTGAGGGAGATGGTGAGTGGTGAATATACATCAAATTGTTCGGGGATGTGGAAGAGAGAAAGGATCACCCACCTGGTTTGCCTGTTTCGCTCTACCTTAGGCAAAATTTACTCACAATATGATGTTTGCAAATTTTCCATGTTCTAATTTTGCTGAAAATATAGTGTAGCTCTTTCTGCGATGTGCCACCTAGACATCCCTTTAGAACTGAGGCACACATCCTCCCAGTTAACACTGAGTTCTCTCCAGGAATTGTTCTCAGGTTAAGGGACTTGGTCACTGAAGGTTATGCCTCTCTCCAAGGGCAGCCTGCATCCAATGACTCAGCAACATGGCAATATAAAAGCCCACATGACTTTCCTTGATTGGGAACAACTATGAAGGCCAGCCCAGCTCCAGACATGCAACCTTTATCACAATCCTCTATAGATATCTAGGCTTCTGTTGCAACTACATCACATTCAACTTCTCCCACTATACAATCCTGCTGTCCACTCTTGAGAAGTGTTAAGTGAGAGCACTCTCCAATAAACCTCCAGCCTAACAATTTCGGCCTTAGAATCTATTTCCTAGGAAGGCTTCATACGATATAAAGTTTGTGAGTTTTGACGGGGTGGTAGTTGTTTGTTTTTCTTGCTGTTTTCTAAGAGGAAATGTGTGAATAGTCAGAACTAAGCTGCTGCCATGTTCTTACTGAATATGGGACACCGTATAGCAGGTCTGTGGGCTTATAGGAATAATCCAGTAGAGAAAGGAAAATTGAATTAGGAGAGTGAGGGATGGGATCTAGTGGAAAAATGAACTGGTTGGCCTTTACTAGGAACTTAGACAATTGATACTGAGTAGTCAGAGAAAAGGCAGAGTATATAAGTAAGATGTGGGTGGACGGATAAATTTAGTGAGGAGAGCTAATAGAAATTCTCTTAAGTTTACTTCTATTTTATCAGTAAACCAGGAAGTAAGATCATTAAGGGAGAGTGATTATTACAAGAATATTTGGAAATTTGAGGAGAAAAAAATGACAGGAAATAGTCATTTAGAAGTGTAGGAGAATACATGGACAAGCCAAATAATGGTTTATTACTGAGCAGCATAACTAAAATGTGTATCTCTGCTTGCCTCCAGTCATATTTAGTTTTATGGTGCTGATGTGACGAGTGTAGAGTTGGATGTAAACATAGATGTATGCCCAAGAATGGCAGAGGGACGACCATGCACAACACATTGGGTTTTCCTATTGACTTCTGCAGGAGGCATTGAGGCCTGAGATGGCTGGTCTTCTTTAAGTGTGAGAATTTCCTTTTATCTGCTACCTTTCATGCTTCCTCTTTTGCAAAATATTATTTTTTCAGGGGGGCTGGCCCCGTGGCCGAGTGGTTAGGTTCGCGCGCTCCGCTGCAGGCAGCCCAGTGTTTCGTTGGTTCGAATCCTGGGCGCGGACATGGCACTGCTCATCAGGCCACGCTGGGGTGGCGTCCCACATACCACAACTAGAAGAATCCACAATGAAGAATATACAACTATGTACCGGGGGACTTTGGGGAGAAAAAGGAAATAATAAAATCTTTAAAAATATATATATATTATTTTTTCAGTGTTCTATATTTCTATTGATTGTTTGTCCTTTTCTTTTTGCTTTGAAGCAGTTTTTTAATAAAATTTTTAATAAAAATTCCTTTTAAATTATATGTTACAAATATCTTCTCCCAATTTATAACTAGTGTTTTTCCTTTTCTATAGAAAATGAGAAATTCTTAAGATTGCATCATAGTTAAATTTATGAATACACTCAGCTATGGTTTAGACTTTCTATACTTTATTTCAAAATATTATTCTCTATTCAAATTTCATAAATATAGTCTCCTAAATATCCTTTAAATCTCTAAATATCCTCCTTTTCTTCTAAAAGTTTCAAGTATTGCCTTTCAATTTAAATCTTTAATCCATATGGAATTTATTTTTCTGTGTGATATGATGTCATGATCTGATTTCATTTTTCTTTCATATGGAAAAACAATATTTCCATTATTAACTTTTTTGTGTGTGTCTGAGGAAGAGTGGCCCTGAGCTAATATCTGTTGCCAATCTTCCCCTTTTTCTTGAGGAAGATTCTCACTGAGCTAATGTGGGATGCTGCCACAGCATGGCTTGATGAGTGGTGCTAGGTCTGCCCCCGGGATCCAAACCTGCAAACCCTGGGCTGCCGAAGCAGAGTACTCAAACTTAACCACTATGCCACCAGGGCGGCCCCTCAGTATCAACTTTTGAATAATTCAAAATAGTTCTTTGAATAGTTTTTCCTTTACTCACTGATTTTTCAATGTCAATTCTGTCGGCATTTGCTAATAGGTAAGATTTATGAACACAGGGATGTTTGTTTCTGGAGTTTCTACTCTGTTCTGTCAGTCTATATTGCTATTTCAACACAAATACTTAGAATTTCAATAGTCTTTTTAATAGAAATTGTGATAAATTCTCATATTTGATTGTGCAAATTCGATCTCTTTATTCTTCTTTAGGATTGCTTATGTATTCTTGGCATGTTTTTCTTCTATATAAACTTCTACATCACCTTGTCAAAAGTCGTGATAAAAGCTTTGCATCATTTGAGTAGAATAACATTAAATTCTATAGATGACTTTCAGGGAGAAAGGATGACTTATTTAAGATATTGAACCTCCTCTGCATGAACATACTGTGCCTTTTAATTTATTGAAATGATCTTTACTATATTTCATTAACATATTATAGTTTTCTCCATAAAGTTCTTTCACAAATCATATATGTATATATGTATATATACACACACATATCTATCTATATATCAGCTATCATCTATCTATAATCATCTATCAATGTACATGTGCATATTTTATTGATTTATTTGTATTTTATCTTAAGTTGTCAAATTTCTTTTTATTGGGCATGTTCAAGTCCTTATCAGTAACATGCAGCCCATTATCTTGCTCAAGTCATATTAAAAGGTATGGAATACACAACCATCGATGTTTATAATCCAGAAAAATGAAATATAAACCTTTCTTCATTAAAGAAAAACATACTCTTAAAGTAAGTTGATTAGAAAATAATATAAAATTGCTTTTTAAATGATTTTTTAGTCATTGTGTGACTTGGGGCAAATCAGGTATCCGTCATGTGCTTCAGTTTCCTCATCTTTAAGTGAAGATAATGCTGAACACCATTTACAGGATTAATGTGAAGATTGCATGGACTATTACAGGTTCATAACTTTGAATGGTGCCTGGCACATAATACTGCTATCTCAGTGCTAAAATAATAAATAAAATAAAAATTGTGAAAGCAATACTGACACCTTCTCATGCCTTCATTATGGTTAAATGTGCATCTCATATCCAGCAGTCAGGAATAAGAAAACAAAGCTGGACTTTGAAACTTTAACCCCTGATATAAATTTTTTAAATTACAATACACGGTCACCCTATCTACTTCTAGCTCTCCAGAAAAGTAAATCTGGAGCCATTTTCTGTAAATTACTCAGTCTACGACTTAAACAACTTTTCCCTTACTTTTATGATGCTAATGCCTGACAATATGTAACAGCTTTTGCAGATAGGAAAATCATGGTTGAAAATTGCTATTTTCCAACTGAACAAACCGTCGATAAACTTGGTTCCTTTGGGAACCGTGTGAAACCTGATGTGTTTTTATACTCTTGCACACAATCTTTCCTAGTAAACTACTTTTCTTTCCTAAATACTTTTGTCTCTGAGTCTTCCTTTCGCAATGTGTTTTTTCTTGTTTCATAATAATCAGCTTATCTTTGTAATGTTCTCCCCCAATGGTAGAAAAGCATCATTTATGGAGAAGGGTATTTTTAAAATGAATATTAAAGGACATTTTAGGAAAAATGTGGAATAGTCAGAGAATTTGGTACAAATGTTTGCACTGAGTAGGGCCAAAAACTCAGTCAAGATGGTGAGTAGAAGCAGTCCGTGTAAAGAAAACAGCTTACTCTTTTCTTCTTTAGGTTCTTGTCGTTGATCTTCTGTATGCTCTCCACACTAACCTAGTGGACAGATAAGAAAAGCGCCGCAGGGGGCATGTTTCTGGGTGTCCTCACTGCCCTCAGTGATCACATTACAGGGCAGTAGATCTCTTATTCTACTGAACACCCATCTTCCACCACTGCATCATAGACTAACGCTTCACAGTTTAAGATGGGTCAAGCAAATCTTGGCAGATCTGAAATTTTATATTTGGGGCATGATTCTCTTATTTCTGCCCAGATATGTGAACTTTCCATTGTGTACCTAGAAGAAGAAGATTTTCCAAGAAAATCATTGTTTATTTGATTATATGTTGTTCTGAAACCATAAACAATTGACTCTTTGGGTGCTGGACCTGGAAGTTTCACATGAGTTTCTGTTCCAAAAGATTAAATATTCATTGCCTTAGGGTGCTGTGTACTTCTATACTCTGTTTTATGTCATCACACATACCACAGCTAACCTTAGTGGTGACAGTGACATGGTGTTTGATCTTTAGCACAGATGTGGACTTTCATAGGCTGTATTATTCTAACACTCCCAGATAACCACACATCTCTAGTATTCACAACCACCAAATATTCAAAGAACAGAAAGTAGGTTTACACAAAGAAGCCTCAATAAACATGATTTCTTGATTGATTCAACTGTGATAATGAGATATGATCATGAGTATAAAACTAATCATGACGACAATAATGTACAATTAGATCACTTATGCCAGCAGGTCTCAAAAAGTGACACTGATCCCTAGGGGCACTTTAGAAACTTGGGATAATCTTGATTGTCACAACATTTGAGGAATGCTGCAGATGGGGGACTCAGGCTGCTAGGTCTCCTACAATGCTGAGGACAGACTTGCACAAGGACATATTTTCTCTATTATGGCTGTCTCTAATCGTGATCTCTGGAATCTATGATCTAACTCAATTGCACATATAAGCACACAATATTTTTGCAACATTTTAATATCCAGTAAATTTTCCAGGAATACATCTGATGTGTAAATCATAGATGACTGTAGTATATTCTTCAAAGTTTTACTAAGTGTTGTTTAATATTTCAGAAAATCAAATCCCTGCCTACAACCCTGCTCACAGTATTTAAGGAGCTTAAACAACACAACTCTATCAGTCTGCTTCTGTTATTGTTGCACTCATAGAGATGCTAAAAGTGATTCCTAGTATAGATGTAAGCGTCTGACTATAATGTTTTCAACAATAGCTGAAGCTCAGAATTTCCATGTGGAAAAACACTATATTTAGAATTTATTTCATTACTTTTACATTATTTTAAGGGAATTATATGGACTTTTAAGAATGATGTGTGAAGTAGTAACATCCAATAGGTTAGATAACCTTGTTACTTCAGTATGATGTAAGCAAAAATTTGTTAATAAAGTAAGCTAAAGTTAATCTTATATTTTAAATATTTCTAAAATGACACATATAAGAAACAGTAGTTTCAACTACTAAATTGTGCATGATCACTCTCTAAAACTTTGATGTCAAGGTAACCTTCAAGGCCAGTTAAATCAGAAATATAAGGTGATAAACATCAAGTATTCAACCTTCTGCAGATGACTCAAAGTCTGTAGGTAGATATCTGCCAACGAATGTTTACAAAAGCAAGCCCTCAGTGAGGAATACTCTAGAGCAAAGCATAATTATATTTCACAATATATTATACTCCAAACATCATTTCCCCTCACTCATAACTCATAATCTTGCAAGTATCAGCTACATCACCAGTAGCTATTCCACTTGCTTCTTCCTATGTATATAGTATATAATACTATACATCAGGGTTCAGTAACCCTTTTTTTCTGTAAGGTGTCAGATAGTAAACTTTTAGGATTTGAGGGCCATGAGTTCTCTGTTCAAACTTCTCAGCTCAATAGTTGTAGCACGAAAGCAGAGCTAGAAAATATATAAGTGAATGGGTTGGCTGTATTCCAATAAAACTTTATTTACAAAATTAACCAGTAGGCTGAATTTGGCCTGACGGTAGCAGTTTGCTAACCCCTGCTACACACACACACACACACAGACACACACTCACATACACACTTGAATTATAGCTTATTTTCAGTAACCTGCACATATTTTAAGATATAGCTTGAGTGATATTAATAGTGGTTATACATTTTTAAGTATTGCCCAGAACAAAACACAGTAGATTTCCATGGATGGTTTTGATATCTGCTTTTCTGAAATTAAACACGCTAGACTATTTCTTATTTATTTTCTTGACTATTATCATCTCTAATATGAGTTTTTATTTTTCACCTAGATTATTGACACTCGCATAAAACCTGTGAATTCTATGTAATTGAAAAATTAAGTCCTGAATAACATTCATATTTATAGATTTTTCTATGTTTTGATGAACTATCCATGCAAATCAAGAATCTATTAACTACTCTGCTTTTTGCTGAGTGGTGTACTCTACAGATATCAGAAGAAATCATGGCCTTTCTCGTCACTGTGTATTGCATAGGAGCATTTTTTTCATTCTCCATCAGGATACACTGTGTATATGCATTTTAGAATCTTGATGGATAAACCTTGGCTAAAAAACAGAAGACCTACAGTTAAGTCTCAATTTTACACTTTCTAGAAGTGCATTTGTGATTAAGTAAACAGACCTTTATCTGAAGCTAAACTTTATGACCTTGTGAAAAAAGTGTAGTAATTCTTGCCTTCTTGTTCATCCCACTGGGTTGTAAAAAGGATCTCATCATGAAACAATATATTTGAGAACAATCTTTGAACTTTCAATAAAATGAAATAATCTGGTAAAAAGCTGACTCTACACAATTCTTACTATAGGTTTTATCCTTTTTATTATTTGTAACAATTAGACATGTAAATATCTTAGATGCATAAACTGAGAAAGGAAATTAAAATACTTGTTTTGTTATCCATAATCTTGTAGCTGTTAAAAACCCATGCAACCTACTCTTCCATTATTATTATCAAAGTTTTGCTGGGCCTCGTGTTAAGATGCTTATTTATATGAAACATACATTGTTTTCAGTAACAGTTTGTTCTACAGTTTTTCCATATTTCCCTGAATTATCTACTCAGAAAGCAATTAAATAGCCTTTCTTTATTAAGCAGGAAAGTTACCTTCATTTATCATCCGATCTCTATACTTTCTAGAGCTTTACTCTGGTATTATTGGTTATGATGCAGGAAATCATTTATACAGCCAGCCACCTCCAAGAATCTCCTTCTCTGCTCCTAATTTTTAAACTCAAATTTTAATAAGTTGTAAAATTATTCCCTGGTCATGTATATCTTTCAATATACTACCCCAAACTTCAAAGTATTCCTTATCCATTTAATCTACAAATTGCTTTAAGCATCTGCCACATATTAGTCTATATATACTCTAATCCTTGGCAATAAAACCATGAGAAAAACAGACAAAAATCCCTGCCCTTGTGGTAATGAAGTTTTAGTTGTGATTTTTGTTGTTGTTGAGGAATATTGGTCCTGAGCTAACATCTGTTGCTAATCTTCCTCTTTTTGCTTGAGGAAGATTATCCCTGAGCTAACCTCTTTGAGACTCTTCCTCTATTTTGTATGTGGGACACCACCACAGCATGGCTTGATGAGCGGTGTGTAGGTCCACTCCTGGGATCCAAACCCACAAATCCCAGGCCACCAAAGTGGAGCCTGCAAGCTCAACCACTACACCACTGGGCCAGCCACTAATTGTGACTTTTTAAAAAGGCTAAAGAAATAAATAAGCAAATAAGTGCACTTATAGCAATAACTGCTATGAAGAAAAGTAAAGTGGAGAAATTGGTTAGAGAATATCTCCGTGGGGATGGCATGGAGTGAGAAATTCCTCTTTTACATCAGATGGTGACAGAAGGCATCACTGATAATGTGATATAAGAACAGAAATATGAGAATGTATTGGAGCTTACTTTGCATATTTCTTTGAAAAAACATTCCAGGCAGAGATAATAAACAGTGCAAGGGGAGCCGGCCCCATGACCCAGTGGTTAAGTACATGTGCTCCGCTTCAGCAGCCCAGGGTTTTACTGATTCAGATCCTAGGTGTGGACATGGCACCACTCATCAAGCCATGCTGAGGCGGCATCCCACATAGCATAATCAGAGGCACTCACAGCTAGAATATACAGCTATCACTGGGGGGTTTGGGGGAGAAGAAGAAGAAAGAAAAATAAGATTGACAACAGATGTTAGCTCAGGTGCTAATCTTTAAAAAAAGAACAAAACAATATAAAGGGCTTGAGTTGGGAGCAAGGCTCGCATCTTCAAGGAACAACAAAAAGGCAGTAGGGCTGCAGCAGAGTGGACAAGGTGGGGTGTGAGGTGCAGGTGGGGATGAGGATGGAGAGGTAGCATAGCGAGGAGGCCCAGTTTATTTAGGTCCTCATAGATGATATTAAGGAATTTTGCCTTGATTCTCAGTGATCTTCCAAGTCACTGGGGTGTTGTGAGTGAGGAGTGATGCAATCTGACTTCTACTTTTAAATGATTTTGGCTGCACCTTTAAATTGTACCTCTATCGATGGAAATGGTCATTCGTCTGTGGGTTTGATTAGTTTGGGTATGGTTTAAATCAGAACTGGGCCCAGGATGACTGATTATTCCATAACTGGCCTTGTCCTGAGTCTCTGTGTTCAACCACAGGTATAGCCACTCACTTCCAAGATATAGGATTTCCTCCCAGGATTCCACATACCTGATTGTTCTCGTAAATCTTGGTTGATGTTCCTTTTATTTTCAAATAGGATTTCCAGAAGGATCCAAACTCCTCTCCATTAGACAAATATAATGAAATTAGAACTAGACTAGCTCACACTATACAATTTCTTGTTTCTCTCTACCTGTGTGCAACTGACTGTGGGATACAGGATGGATTAAAGTTTGGGGTTTTGTGCTTTTTATATTATCAGAAAACCTCTCCCTTCAAACTGTCACCATAAACCCGATATCTATTACTAGAATTGGCACATTGGATATATTCAATAATCTCTTTTTAAAAGTGATTGAATAAATATGTGAATACATGCATGAATAGGTGAATAAATAAGCCAAGGCAATATTTTACAGTTGCTCCTGCTAGGCTTGTCTTCAAGTTTCTGTCCTGTGTTCTCTATCCTTGGAAGGTAACCTGTACAGATTTTATTAGTTTCTGGGGACCTTTGGGTCTCATCTCCATTCAGGCAATGGAGATTAGAGGGAAGGAGTAGAGTAAGGGAGGAGAATGAGGTTTGGGTATTTATCACCCTAGTTCTATCCTTCAGAGGTAATCCTAGGCTGAAATTTCTCTCCATAATGGGTCATTCTTCCTTTTAATAAGGCTGCTCTACAGGACTCTCTTTCATTTATGATTCCGGTAAACTCTTTCTTTCCTCATTCTTTTGGTCCTACACAGGGTGACTGCTCCATGGCTTCTGGCCAAGATTGCTGCACCCTACATTGTGGGTTGTCTATGCCCTGCCCACACCTCCATATTAGTCTCTTTATTTGTAAATCCTTTTCGTAATATCCTAATTTGCATGTGCCATCTGCCTACTGTTAAGACAGTGACAGATACATCATCAATTCCACTGCTGCTCTGCAAATGTAAATACAAATGTTAAAGGAAGGAGGAGTCATAGGCATCTTGATATACATGATAATATTTTACTTGTCTTATTGAACTTATTTTCCACTCTGATTGGCTGGGACTTCCATTTAAGGGCACTCAAATGCTAATGGGATAATAAGGCTTGAAACAACTTAAGAGACCATCACATCTAATTCACTAATTTTCCGGATGGAGAAACTGGGATGGAGTCTGTTACTAACCTTTTCTGCAATAGCTGGTAGGCATTTGGCTGATCCAATCCACTACACTCTGAATCCTCATTACCACCACAGCCTCACAAATGATCTTCTCCCTTCTACCTCTGCCCACTATGAACTACATACTCAGCTTAGCAGGCAGAATAAGACTACTTCTTTGCTCAAAACCTTCCAATGGCTTCCCATTTCATTTTGAGTTAAAACCAAAGTTTTTGAAATCACTACATGATCTAGCCCTTCTCTCCTTCTGGGACCTCAGCAAATCTCTTACTTTCTCTCTCTCTTCTCCCTACACTGTCCCCTTTGTTCCCTGATAGGACCAGAATATTCCTACATGTGTTAAGGCCTCTGCACTGGAAAGCTCTCTTCAGACATCTGCATGGATTACTCCTTCACTGATAGTGAATGTCACTTCATCAATAAGGATGTCCCTAACCACTTTACTTAAAATAGCAGGCTTTACTTGTGTTACGTATTCTTTCCCCATGTGCTGCTTTATTTTTTTAATCTGTCACACTTACCATCTCTCACACAGTATATTGTATTTAATTGCCTATTATTCTTATTTTTCCCCTATTCAAATGTAAGCTCAATAAAAGGCAGGGCTTTTATTTTATTTTTTCTGTTTTGTTTATTACAAAATCTTTGATGCCTAGAAGAATCTCTTGCACATAGGAGACAATAAATGTTTGTTGAATGAATAAATGAAAGAATGAACATCATAAATTTTTGTTTGTATGATGGAATAGTCAACATTGATAAACCATTGTATGGTTTTATTGAATGTTTGTAAAGACATAAGGACTCAGAGGATCCATTTCTAATCCATTAGAATTTCTGTCATCAACAGGATTACTACTACTCTACTAAATGATGTTTAACTATGTATAATACCAAAGAATGAAAAAAAATCCCCTGCTTTTCTAAGACATATATTTAAAAAAAATAGATCCAGCTGAGATAAAATCAAGCAAGAGAGTGCATAGTTCACATTGTCCAGTTACTTATCCATAAATTATACCTGGATATACTGTCAATGATATAGTAGGAATGTAAATTGATGTTGATTTTCTCATTACACATATTTCCCACACCTGCTATTATGTGAATCTAATAAGGATACAAAGCGTGTATTACAAGGAGATGATAGTGAAAAGGAATACATTTTAGTCTCCAGGAGAACAATACAGGAATTCATTTTCTATTTTTCATTACAAAGTCAGAGATTTACAGTACTACTTAATGCATTCTGTAGATTAGCGCATCAGAAAACAGCATTCTGTCTCCTAAAAGTATGCCTTACGGGACGAAGAAATAGTTATTAGCAAGTATTTTGTGCAAAGTGGAAGGTTCTGTTATTCATACTTACTTCCATTGTGCCATATACAGCGAATTCTGGAAAGAAACCTATTAACTAAAAATGCTTATAAATTCTCATTTTATAGAATTTTGATTCTCATATTTTAAAAATTTCATAAAAATGTGTATGTGTCTGTTTTTATTTTCCTACATAATAGCTCAACAGAATCTCAGAATTTTAGAAAGTAAGGCCTTTATTTTCTCCTTTTAACTTTTTATTTTAGTGTAATTTCAGACACAGAAAAGTTGCTAGAATACTACAACAAATTCTGTATAACTTTTAACCAAATTTTCTGAAAGTTAACATTTTGCCATATTTGCATTTATCTTTCATTCTTTTTTTCTCTCTCTCAATCTGTGTTCATATATATACATACACACAAGTGTTATTTTCTGAATCTTCCACACTGTAGGCAAGATTCCCTAGTACTTGGACCTTAAATTGAGGATTTAATGACCAAGGCAGGGTAAGAATCAAGGGTTAAAAAAATATTTTCGTTGATTATTATTAAAGGAGGAAAGTACCAAAGGGCAATGCTATTCCTCTTTAAATGTGTGTGACAAAGACATTGATATGGCATTTTTTATATGAAGATAAACTTGAAGATAGATTTTCAATCAATGTCTTCTGGCAATGTCCTTTATGCACGCTACTCTTCAAGTATACTGTACTACTTACCCTTGGGGAAATCATCTTTTTAGGCTTTCACTGGATAATTGTTTGTTTACTAGATAAAACAATTATCTGAAAACCACGCCATCCCCAACTATGTATAAAAGAGTAAACCACACCCAGATGAACCAAAGTTCACTGCCACATACCAAGTAGGAGCCATGTCTTCCTTTGCCTATTTTTCTGTTTAGTCCATCTCTAACTATCTTTTACCTGGTGCCAGAAATAAAAGAAATGAGCTTCAGTTGGGACTACCAAGTGTCCTTTGCTCAATTCTTATTAGCACTGTTTGACATGAGTGTGTGGTTTTATCCTGTGCTGCATATCTCCCTCGAGCATTGCTAAAAATAACGACAGTAGACAGCCTATTCTGAGTTCCAAGTTTATTTTTAGTATTTCAACAACATATGGCATTGATAGGCAAACAGCCAATTACTATGAGTAATGCTGAATAATTTCACAATATGTTACAAAAGTGTATCACATTTGAACTAGCAGAAAATCCAAATTGGTCAAAATTTAAGATTGCACTAAGCTCATTGAAATATCATTTATTTTCTTTAACTGCTATTGATAAAATAGCATTATTTTTAAAAGATTTTGTTTCAGAAATATTTGTGACTGGAGATCAGTGTGTGTAGGAGGCCAATGATGAAGAGGAATTCTTTGAAAAAGACTATCTGGTTCAAAAGCACTTCTGTATTTCACATATTTAAGGACATAATGTAAGCTATACGTGACTTACAAAGGTGGAATAACTCTAAATGCTACAGACTCTGTGACAAAGAAAGTTACATACCACATCTAGACACCTAATGAAGATTTTAGTCATGGCTTAGAAAAGAGAGAGTTTTTCACCTTTCATTTCAGTCAGCTCCTATGTGTGTCTTCAGAAACATCCTTGAACGTGAGCTGATAATAGAAATGGTTGCTTTTTGTGATTCCTAAGATGATGTAAATGAACAAAATGAAACACATATTAATGGAGAGTGCCACAAGAGAGTGATAATAATTATCACCTTTAGGTACAGCAAGTAAAAGATTACACATAATTATGTAAGCCATTTCCATTTAATATAAAATTAAAAGCAGTCTGAAGGAAAAATAACCTCAGAACAAGACATTGTGAAATCATTTATTAACCAGACTTTTGAAAATATTTGGGATTTCAGATAGTCAAAGCAAGGGGAAAAGAATATGTCACGTGGGTATAGGAGCAATTGGTATATACAATTTCAAAACAGGTCACATGCCGATAGAGGTTCTTGGGTTGTTAATGTGGACATATTTTCACACTTTTAAATGTGACATAGTTAATTATGTAACCAGAATTGTCTTCTAACATAGTAGGTAAACAATAGTGAGAGGATTCAGATATTTGGAACACTTAAATATGAAACTCAGTAATGTGAATAGAATTGCATTTTGGAAAAATTCTTAATCACTCATAAATTAATGCCGATGAAATGGATTGTCAGGCTATTTCACTTTGGGGAAGCAAATATGTTTGGGCAGATGAAGATGGCAGTGTGGTGAGTCAGGACCTAAAAGGATATTTATTGGCTGAAGAAGTAGTATCTTTGTAAGAAATGACCCTTTCTAAAGAAAGAAGACTTGAAGCCAACTTGGTCTAGGGGAGAGAAAGAAAAAAATTTGCACACAGTATATTTGCACTGTATCTTCATTTTTCTACCTAACCTGCCCTGTCCACCCTTCGACCTGATGGGCATAACCCAAAACTCTGGGAATTGAGAATTGTAAACTCTCAGTAACCCAAAAGAAATATTCTCTTATAAAAATATCTTTTAAGATGGATGATTCAAACTACTTTATAATTCCCTCCACCCCTTCTCTAAGGTAACCACTGGATAAGTGCGTTTTTTATATCATGGAAGAGGTTAGTTCATGCTATCTTGAATAGGTATCAGTAAACTTCAGTTCTTTTTTCATGAAGTTGAGGCTATAGTATTCAATATCTCACCAATAAAATGGATTTCACTGATAGACTTTCAAATGTTAAACAAACCTTGCATCCCAGGGTACTCTTTATTTGATAATGATGTGTTAGCCTGTTTTGTATTGCTAGATTCTATTTGCTAATATTTTTTCAGATGCATAACTTTGGTTCTGTTTCTACTGACTTGTTATGCTCCTCATTAAGTATCACATTGATACACAAGTTTTGTTTTCCTGCTTAACATTGTCACATTATGCATTGGGTGTTTAAATTATGTTGTTTTCTTTGGGACTTATAATTTTATTTGGCTAACATTTAATTTATCTGTGTAGCATCTTGATCTTTTCTAGGCTTGGCTTTTAAATTTATTTTTTTATTGAGATATAACCAACATACCATAAAATGTAGCCCTTTAACGTATGAAATTTAGTGGATTTCAGTATATTCTTAAGCATGTAACCATCACCAATATCAAATGTTTTCATCACTTCTAAAACAAATCTTGTTCCCATTAGCAGTCTTTCCTCCTCCCTCCCCCGTCTCGGGCAAACACTAATCTTTCTCTATACGTTTACCTACTCTAGACATTTCATACAAATGGAATAATACAGTGTGCGGCCTTTTGTGTCTGACTTCGTACATACTATGTTTTCAAGGGTCGTCCATGTTATAGAATATATCAATATATTATTATTTTTTATGGCTAAATACTATTCCATTGTGTGGATATACCAAATTGTCTTTATCCATTCATCAATTCATAGGCATTCTGCTTTTTGGTTATTATGAATAATGATGTTATTAAAATTTGTGTATAATTTTTTGTGCGAGTATATTATTTCTATTCTTTCGGGTATAGATATAGGAATAGATATGCTGGGTCATATGCTAATTATGTTTAATATTTTTAGGAATGGCCAAACTATTTTCCAAAGTGGAGGCACCATTTTACTTTCCACAAGAAGTGTATGAGGGTTCCAATTTCTCTCCATCCTCATCCACAGTTGTTATTATCTGTCTTTTTAATCAGAACCATTCTCATGGGTGTGAAGTTGTATCCCATATGATTTACATTTCCCTAATAAGCAGTGACATTGAACATATTTTCATGCCCTTCTTGATCATTTGTATACTTCTTTGGAGAAATAGTTATTCAAATCCTTTGCCCAAATTCCAATTGGGTTGTCATTTTTTATTGTTGAGTTGTAAAAGTTCTTTATATATTGTAGATATGATTTGCAAATGCTCTCTCCCATTCTCTGAGTTGTCTTTTTGCTTTTTTGATTGTGTCCCTGGCTAGAACCTCCAGTACAATGTTGAATAGGAGTAGTGAGAGTAGACATCCTTGTCTTATTCCTGATCTTAGCAGGAACATTTTCAGTATTCTGCCATTAAGTATGATATTAGCTATGGGTTTTTCATAGATGCTCTTTATCAAATTGAGCATGTTCCTGCACATTCCTAATATGCAGAGTGTTTTTATAAGGAAACGGTCTTAAATTTTTGTCAAATGCCTCGTTGGTGTCTATTAAGATAATCATTTGGTTTTTGTTCTTTATCCTATTAATATGGCATATTACACTGATCGACTTTCATATGTTAATGTGACCTTATATTCTTGGGATAAATACCACTTGGTCATGTTATGTGCTTTTTATATGTTGCTGGATGCAGTTGACTTATAGTTTTGCTAATGTTATTTAAGTCTATATTCTTATAGAACGTTAGTCTGTGATTTCCTTGCTTTTTCTTGTGCTTGTCTGGTTTTGATATAAGGATAATACTGACTTCATAGAATGAGTTGATAAGTGATCCCTCCTCTTTTGTTATTTGGAAGGTTCTTCTTTCAATGTTTGGTAGAATCCAATAGTATACACTATTGGATGTCCATCTAGGCCTGGACTTTCCTTTGTCGGAAGTTTTTATATTACTGATTCTATCTCTTCACTTGTTATAGTTCTATTCAGACTATCTATTTCTTCTTGTCGTTTTCTGTAGTTCATGTCATTCTCACCATTTGTTCATTTCATCTAAGTTATCTAATTTGTTGGCATATATTCGTTCATAGTATTTTCTTATCTTTTTTATTTCTGCAAGGTTGATAGGAATTTCTCCTCATTTATTGCTGATCTTAGCAATTTGAGTCTTCTCTTTTTTTCTTGGTTCTATCTCACAAAAGGTGTCTCAATCTTGTTGATCTTTTCAAATAACCAACTCGTGGTTTTGTTGATATTTCTCTGTGGTTTTTCTATTATCTATTTTATTTATTTCCACATAAATTTTTATTGTTCTCTTTCTTCTGTTGCTTTGAGTTTATTTAGTTGGCTCTTCTTTTAGTGCTTATAGTCAACAATATTGTATTATATGCCTCAAAGTTGCTAAGAGACTAATCTTAATTAATCTTAATTGTTCCCACCACAAAAAAGAAGTGATAATGATGTGACATGATAGAGGTGTTAATGCTACAGTGGTAATCATGTTGCAGTATATAAATGTATCAAATCAACATGTTGTACATCCTAAATTTACACAATGTTATATGTTAATTATATTTCAATAAAATACACAAATAAAGTAAATGCCTGGAATTTAGGGCCATGTCTAAATAGTTCTCTGTATCCTGGAGAAACAGAATAGTGAATCCAAATTACCACACTTAAGTTCTTATGGATTTGCTGAAAAAATCAATTCATTATTTTATGATATTTTCGACTGTGATAATTTAGAAAATGCAAGGGGGGAAATGTTTATATATGGTTTTTATATTTGTCTTATGCCAAACGTATAATTAAAATAAAGTCTGGAATTATAAACAGAAAAACAGAAGAATGGATAAACAAATATGATATGTAGTAACCGTCAGATATCTGCAGGAAGAAGGCTGTGGTAATTTATAATAATCTATTTAAAAATGACTTCAGAATAAATGAGAAAAAAGTTTTAGAGATGAAACACAATGACTTTAATATTTTGAATTGACAATCTACTATGTAAGCCATTTGTGAAAGTATTTAAAGGGACTGGGATAATATAAAATTAGATTTCAGGTGAAATTAGAATGGTCAATTTGAAGTCATCAATTGCAATTAGTTGGGGTTAATTATGTGATTTTTTGGAAAAGCATCAATATGCTATTTTATAATCTTAAAATGAATACTTTTTTTAAAAAGATTTTATTTTTCCTCTTTCTCCCCAAAGCCCTCTGGTACATACTTGTGTACTTTTAGTTGTGGGTCCCTCTAGTTGTGGCATGCAGGACGCCACCTCAGCATGGCTTGATGAGCGATGCAATGTCCGCGCTCAGGATCCGAACCGGCGAAACCCCGTGCCGCTGAAGCAAAGCTGGACAACTTAACCGTTTGGCCACGGGGCTGGCCCCTTAAAATGAATGCATTTTTAATGAAATTACTGCTTTAAGGTCACAATTTAAGTGAGGTATTTAAGTGGAAAAGTTGGAACATGTACCTGAACACATTTGGTGAAATATTGATCTTAAACATTTTCATTAGACGTTTTTATTACATAATTGCAGCATGGTATATCTTCCTAATTTTCTCAGGTCATCTAATTTCACTTTTCCTTTGGTTTCTCATTTTCAAATTAACTTTTCTGACCAGTCTTTAATTATCACATCTTGAAATGCTAAAATATTTTTCTAAAGACACTAAAAATCAATAACCATTTGACATAAACTATGCACTTGTATTGCATTTCTACTCATATGAATTTTGATCATTAGTGAAAATCTTAAAATAAGCTCTCTGACACTCTAAAATAAACGTGTTTAATGCTTGCCACCCACCTCATCCCTGCATTTTTCATAAATTTTTTGCCACTGAAAAGAAAGCTTATTTAAAAGTATTGTTCCGATAGTTGAAGTCATCCCAGGTTTTAAAGACCAAGGGCTTCACCTGAGGGTCACAGTCTTTTACAATCAGCCATCACAACATGTGAACCTTCCTTCCTAAGGTCATGAATGGATTTGCTTCTGAAGGCCTTATTCTCCTGCTGTCTATTACCTACTACTTGAACTTCGCACTTTGGAACTCATCCTCATTTACCAGGCACTTGGCTCGCTTTCATGAGCTCCTCTTACTGAGACTTTTTTCCTTAATGCGTGACCTTCAGTTTCTAGGTATCACCATAGAGTCTATATATCTGTACAGATCTTCAGTACCTACCTGTTAGCCCTTCAACCTACATTAAGAGAATGACTTCACACCATGACAAGGCTCCAACTTTGGCTGCTGGAAAGATTTTCTGGGTCAAACCTTCAACACTGAGCCCCTGCTTTAATGTTCTTCCTCAGTTCTGCTCTCCTTTATATATCCAGTTTGCAGGCTTTGACCAAGGTCTCTCGCTTCCTACCACCCTGTATCTTCTTACCGTCTTCTCCTTGCAGTGGAAATTCAACCATAGAAATAAATTGCTATTATTTAAGCCATATATCTGACTATCTGACTCCCCCACCCCATATCATAAACACAAATGTCTTTCTCAGTTTCTCCACTGAACGTTTGTACAAGATATTGTAAGCGAATTTTTCAGTTCTTAGTTTTCTTATTCCCGTTTTTAATTTTTCAGAAATGTAAATGGCATTATGAGTTAATCAATGTTTATTGAGTAACAATAATTTGACCAGAACTGTGTCAGAACTGGGAGATTGAAAAAAACAAAGGTTAAGGTATGACACTTAGCAAATAACTACCCAAGCGTATGACTGGGGAATAGTGAAGGGAATGTCACCCCCCTCACTATCTTTTTCCTTCCCTCCTTTTTCCCCCAAAACGTAGGTTTGCCAAGAAAGTACGAAAGCAAGCCATAGAAATGTTTTAAGATGGTAAAGATTTTCACACACATTATAAACCAGAGAACATTGTTAGAGTTTGCTATTTAAAATACAATAATATCTACCCAAGATTATAACTAAAGGTGTATATTAGGGATTCAAGTTTTCTCATTTTATAGTATCAGTTTATTATGGATAATTAAGTGGAGATCAAAATCATGCATTTCCTCCCAAAAAAGTTATGTGAGGTTTATGAAGGTACAAATACATGAATAATACAAAACATGTACATTACTTTTCTTCTAATAAATGTGGCTATTTCAACTGTTTGGTCATCAAAAATAAAAAGCAAGGGTAATAGATATGCATATTTTGAGAAACCTGGAATCTATTTATTTCATATGTTTTCTATTAAAAAAAACTATATTACTATTTCTAGGTGCAATTCTACATGAATTAAGTGTGTGCAAATTTTATAAGGGAGATTTAACTAATTTTCACATTTTATTGAAGGGGACACTAAAATACAGAGAGGTTATGTAACAACACATTATGTAATTACAAATAAGTGCAGATTGTTAATTACGCCTGTTAGAAACAGAACTTGTTTTTAATTAAATATTTTCTTTGACAAAATTGATTGCTTTATCTATTTTACAGTCCGTATAAAATCAATAGTCAAGCTAGGGTTAGTACAGCTTTAAAACTGAACCAGCTCGTGTATTTAATTTGGTATTTTCTAAATCTGTGTTCATAACTCTTATTAATTTTATTATTTTGATGTTAGAGGATGTACTTCTCTTCTATGAAATACAGAATAGATTGTTTTTCTCATTTGATTTAGGGCAAACCCGTGAATTAGTAAGCTCAAAACCCTTTTCCTCTATCAAGTAACATGTTACTTTTTAATATCTCCATGTGTATTACTAACTTCTTTCGTTTACTGATAATACAAAAGTTAATTTAACTTATCTCAACATTTTTGCATTTCATGTATAACATGTAAATAAAATATAATAAGGAATTCAGTTATACTATAGGCATATGTCCATACAGAGTAAAGAAAGTAGAATATGGATGTGAGTTTTCTTAAATTTCTTCTTTAAGAGAAATTCTAGCTTCAGCATCATATATTCTACAACTCATTTCCGTTCTCCATGTAATTTCAGTCTTTTGCCTTGGATATTATTACTTAACTTTTGAATTGAAAATGTATATTCCTATTCAAATATTTATCTGAGTTGTACCAAATGACAACTATTATTGGTTTCATTAGGTGCCAGTGTTCTTAAATACATTTTATCTAAAGACAGTCTTGTTTTTTGATTGATAATTTACAAAATTCTTTAAAGTTGTTTACCATTTTTTTGTTCCAATATCAAAGACTCTGTTCTGTCCAGAACATTCTTTCCATGTGCTTTCTTAATTTCATCTCACATATTGCCCTCTAATATGTATAATTACATTCTATAATTGTATGACTTGTTACAATTATGCTTTCCTCTACCAAACAATTCTCTACTGCTTACTTCATAGATGGCCCACATAATCTGTTTTTCTCATTGTTTTGTAATAAATTGTCTTGTACCGTGGCAAATACATATCAAGATTCTTCTCAATGAGGTAAAACATTTTCTTCTATAAAATAGTAAGACCATCACTGATTATTTGTGGGTGGGGATTTCAACTTTCATAGATAAGTATACATTTTTAAAAAAAATACTCTCTAGTTATTCTCTTTAAATATGTTTTGAACGCTATATATCACTTATATTTGCATAGCATGGCTCCGGTTAATGCCAGATTTTTGATAATACAATCTGCCTTGCATTTCATTCTTATGCTTCTGCACCACTGCATTTTACAAAATAATTATGCTCGCCTAAGTGTCTTAAAATGGCACATAGCATATTTTTATTCCCTTTAACAACTTTGTTCTGATGCATTTTTAAATCTTTTAATTTATATTTAGTTTTATTCTTAACATTTACAACGAACTTTCCTGTGAAATAATACAGTTTGTACCATACTAAAACTCCTAATGATGTTCTTTAAGCATTTTTGTAATAGAGGTGGCATTAATAATCTACGAAAGATTAAATTGTGGAAAGCCTCAGAAGACAGTGAAAATATGTATTGCAATGTATTATATATTTTTTATGTTTCTAAATGTGCCATATCTATGCCAAGCACTTTAGAGAAAATACTGTTTTGTAAATTAAGTGAAAAATCAGCATAAGAAAAAATGTGTTTTTGAGTAATTTTCAGCTAGTGTAAATACATGAAATGGACCGCAGCTTTATAGCACAATTTGTGCAAAGGACAGATAAATTTTATTTCTTACAGTCTGGAGCAAGAATATAGGAGATTTTCCATTAAGATGTTGAAGTAAATGTTCTTCTGCAATTCTCTCTAAAACTAGCAAAAATTTCACAAAAAGAATGAAAAATAGAAAAGAATAAAATGTCTTAATGAAATTAGGAGACAGTCATGATCTCTAGTCACTTGAATAATATAAAAAGATGCTGCAAATAAATTGAAATTTGGACCAAACTGGGAGAGAGAACAAATTTAAATCTACCTCTGCAGATCTTGGATGGCAAGCAATAATTGTAAAGTATAGGCAGCATAACCTTAAAGGATCCAAACAGAGGTCATTCATTCATTCATCATTCATTCATTTTTTCATAGAGCAGTGGGATTGAGTCATAGATGACTGTGGGAATGTCCTCCAGCCCTATTGAATATCAGAAGGTGGTAAAGGAAGGAAGGTTGAAATAGAAAGAGAGATAATGTAGAAGATACGGGTGATCATTGCATTGAAATCAAACAGGAATCGTAGATGACAATCACCTCTGCAACAGCTTCCCAGGGTCAATTTTTTGTGAAATAAATGACAACTCAAAAGGAGAGAATACGGGGACTCAAACTATATTCTTTCTTGCTCTGAAGGAAGAATTACGCAATGTAGATGAACCATTTGTAAATATCTTTGGCTTTAATCTGATTATTTTTCTGTTACTACTCTTGCTTTTGCCTGATTCATCTGTTTATACGATACCTTATCTGAAAGGTTTTTTGTTTTATCTTGGATTTTCTTGTACCTGGTTAATGTTTAAGGAAAGTCTCCATAGAGCATGAATGGAGACATAGACCCCAAAGTCTTCCTATCCAGTCTAAGCTGGCCTGAAGACTAATGGATGGATATTTTATTAGATTGGTGAACAATAGTGAAAAAAATTGGTCAAACTTTACTTTGAACCTTCATGAGAACACTCTCTGCCTAGTTAATTTGTTAAATAAGTTCAATTGGTTTTGTTCAAGTTTGACAGTCAAGAATGGTCCAGCCACTGATGTTGGGGCTCTTCTTATTCTCTGAGTGCCCAGGGACCCCAAGACACCATTTGCAGACACACACTCTTGAGCGATTTGGCGTCTTTTGGTGTTTTTTTCCTGTTTGCCGGGGGGTTGTCTATTTCAAAGCTGCTACCTCTTGTGAATTCTCACTATAATCCTAACCTTGTTTTGGGCAAACACTCTAAATATACACTTATCCTGACATTGGCCATTATGAAGAACTCCAGACATGTTAAAATAAATAAATTAGTACATTTAGAGGAAGCCTAGAAGTTCAATGAAATGGTATTCAAAAATTAATAATCACTTTTTAAAATTGGAATGATGAGGCTTCAAAACAAAATGCTTACTCTGAAGTGGTGTTTTACATAGACTCTGAAACAGTCTGAAGCATGCATGCCATTCTTTTTCATACACCTTTTGCTACTAAGCTTCACTTTCATCAGCCAATTTTACTCTGTCTATTTCTCTTGCCTCTTCTCTGACCTCCTGAATGAACAACTCCTTTTTTCAGAGTTTTTCTCAGAAAATTAAAAATCACATTGCAGAAAATTTTCCTAAAATTAGTCAAACTGTCTTCAGAATTCATACTAGGATTTCCTTTAACTCTGAAGTTAACACATGCAGTCCAATTTGTTTTGCTGAATAAAAACACACACTGTTAGGGACAGCCCTGTGGCCTAGTGGTTAAGTTTGGCACAGTTTGCTTTGGCAGACCTACACCACTCATTGGCAGCCATGTTGTGGCAGCAACCCACATACAAGATAGAGGAAGATTAGCACAAACATTAGCTCAGGGTGAAGCTTCCTTAACAAAAAAACAAAAAAACCCACTGTTTTTCAAGTAGGTAATTAAATAATTACAAAAAATTGTTACTTTCTCCTTTTCATATTGCTGTTTACTGATATAACACTTTCAGTTCTTCACCTTTGCTACTCTTACCCATCAAGGAAAACTTCATAATTATGACTCCACAGTTTAAGGTGTGTCTATGCCTTAAACAAATCTTTTGGGGACTTCAGTACTAAATCCTGCTTTACAAGTGTTTAGTGATGAATTTACACTAAAAATGAAAATGGTAATGCCATTAATAACTATTCTGTATTCTTCTGTAGAGTGAGTCTCTTTCCAGAATCTAAATCTACTCAAGTGGTTACCCAAAGATACTGCTCTCATAGATCTACAAGATAACAGTAGAAGAGATTGTATAGAAGTCAGAGGAAATGACTTAACAGATTATTATGCTTAACAAGCTCCTTTGATTTAATCTTGTACAAAAACCTCTTGCAGAGCAGAAAGAGAAATCCACAGAGATGTTGATAAGTATTTCCTCATAGATGAACAAAACTTGGCCCACTATACTGAAAAGAAAAGCAAATGAAAACAACCAGGATGTAAGAGCCAAGAGGCTCTGATTTGGTGATGCCAGAATCGTCATGTTTGCCAAATGGATGTTTGCCAAAGTGCTCCATGAAACCATCCGTCAAAGTAGGAAAAAATTTACTACAATCTGTTGGAAAAAGTTGTGTATGACAGTAGAGGACACGGATTGACTGTGGCTAACTTGAAGATAAATTTTTTTGCTGCAATCCTAGACTACAAATTTTTGTGTAATGCAATATTGTGATTAAAAGAAATGTTCTTACTACATTATGAAACCTGTAGAGTAGAAATTACTCTTGGTATGGAGAGTGATCCACATGTAATTCCATCCAAACAAATTATAATATTCTACCAGTGAAGCAGAAGCTGTAGTTATCAAAATTTATACAATGTATATATAATTCATAAACCTGTTAAAGTTATTGAACTACAATGTTTTTGGATGAAGAAGCATGAATATCAAATAGAGAAAGTGACTTCACCATGTCAGGATGCACTTTTTTTTGGTGCCCATCATATATTAGAGTTAAGAGATATTTCAGGCTTTGAGGAACTACTGTATGCAACCACAGAAGTATTTTTGTAATGATATTAAAATTATTTTATACTCATAAAGATAAATGGAGTGATGATAGTTTCTCTCATTTCAATGCCATGTTCAAGTTCTGTAAAAATGTTATTTTTTAACATTAAATTTGAAGGAAGAAGATTCATATAAGTCATCTCCTTGTCATTTTAAGCACTTCAGCATTTTATGAGTTGCTTTTCTCATCGATAACATGGTATATATTTCACAACTTATTTAGCTTGTTTTATTATTTCTTAAGCAGAAAAGATTTATATTACTAGAGATTATGTAAGAGGAAAGCAGTTACTTAAGATACTGAAATAAAATACAGTTAAGATGCTGGACGGCAATGCTACAATAAACTCCATGAAAATTTCTTGACAGCAAGATATTTTTATGATCCACGCAATATAACTGTTGATGTAATGGACTCAAAAACCAACTTAAATTACCTAGAGAATAGCAATTAAAGATGAATTTTCTTTGTAAAGCTTTTATAATTCCAGAGCACTTCTCATATTTAATGTGGCTTATTTTTCTGAGTGATAAACAAAATGACCTGGGCTACTTATATTTACCTATTCCTAAGTTATAAATTTATTAGCTATACCAGTGTGTCTTATTTTAATAATCCTGTCATTTCAAGAAGCAGTATAAATAGCATTTATATCTGCTTTTAAGCAAGGCAAATATTTTACAATGCTTATTTTACATGGAAATAAAAATAAAATAAATATAGATAATTTTTGTTGTCATATAATGAAACAAGGTGATTAAGTACTCTGGATAATTCCATTATGTCAAAAAATATATATTGTTAGTATTTAATTTAACAACACAACAGAATAAGTTCCATCACTATCCATTACAATCATTTAAAGTAGGTTGAGATCTAAATTTGGCCTCACAGTACAACCTCCCAATCTGTTTTCAAAGTTTTTCTCAAGGGTCTCCCTGTAGAATGGTTATTTGAGCCTACATTCAGTGTCTTAGTTCCCTCCGGCATCAGGTTAAAAATTCTTAAAAGAGTGAAACAGAATTGTATGTGCGTGTGTGTGTGGGTGTGTGTATGTTTAATGGTAAATGTTAATTAGTGTTTTTTGAAATACCCTTCACACTTTAAAATTAAAATCTCATGGAGTAACCATTACAATTAAGTGATACTGTGATGAACATCATATTTTTGGTGTATGCACACAAACTATCAATGTTGAGATGTACACTTGGATCTCAGATTATAACTACTAATTTATTTTAGAAGAGCTTTTAATGCAGTGAGAGATTGAACAACTCAGAATAACTTAGCTTTGGCAAAGGATTAAGTTCCTTCAAACATGGCTTTGATTCAGATACCTTACTTAATAAAGCCATACTGAAGGAAAACGTATTTCTTAAAGGAAAATTGTAGACGTGGGCTACTATCTAGACTTTATTTTTTGTATAACAATTTAGTTTTAAACAACTGAATAAATATTTGGTAGTAGGATATAAAGCCTTTATTCAATTAATGGTCACAGCGTTTCCATTCCAGTAATAAGTTGTTTGCTCTGATAGTTTTTGATTCTTCATTAACTCAAAAGACATTTAAGATGGTATTTTTTAAAATTTCTAAGTGATTTTAGTGTTGTTGGTGGATGGGTGGTAGAATTTGTTCAAATGTTTTCATTACTATCTAGGGCTGTTGTATTGCGGTGTGAGAGTATATCTTAGGCCATTTCTGATTTCTGAAATATGCTGAGCTTTTTGGACTAGTTATAGAACAATTAAAAATATATTCAATGAACATTTAAGAAGAATTTTTATTCTCTATATTTAGTAAAGCTCAATGAATTTGTCTTACTCATTTTTAATTCCTCATTGCTTAGAGGACTGCCTGGGACATAGGAGATGACTGATAAATAATTGTTGCCAGAGTGAAGTGTGTGTTCAATAAAAATATTATTTACGGTAGAACATATATGACTGTATCTCAAAAATTTGTAACCTCTAATAACGGATTCAAAAAAGTTGGGAAAATAAAATTCTGCAAGGAAGGATATGAAAAGGAAAGGTTTACTTAATTTTATTAAGAACAAACATGAATAATGAACAACACTTCTACTTTCTGTCATCTCTCTGATGACATGAGTTCACTTATAAAGAAAATTAATTGTGGTGGACTCAAGTTTATATTGACATCTTGATTGACTATTTGAGGGATATGTTTCACTTGGAAGCTTACATAGAGCTAATGCAC
The DNA here is from genome assembly GCF_021613505.1 of Equus quagga. NCBI lineage: Eukaryota > Metazoa > Chordata > Mammalia > Perissodactyla > Equidae > Equus > Equus quagga. The sequence continues at coordinate 35,383,844 of NC_060284.1, forward strand.
TGTGTTTAATTAATTTTCATGACATGTCACCTATTTTCAAGCACTTGGAGGTTGTCTATTAGGAAATCCAAAATATTAACATAAATCTCCTTACCAGTTTTTCATGGCAGCATTGTTCACTGTGATTACTAATTTTCAAAACTACTTGTATTTAAACACGTCTTCCCTTCTTTGATAAGTACTCCTCATCTCTGATTGTTCATGAGGTCAATTCAACTTTAATAACTTTTTTCACATGACAGAATATATCAGTGTTGACAGAATTAATAACTGAGGTCTTTGTGTATAGGACAAGTGGTTTTACTAGTGGGAACAGAAGTTTCCAGTTTTCTGTTGAAATTCATGACATTAAATTATTTGCCATAGCAACTATCTGTGTTGTCATAAACATGGGGAAACAACTTCAATACAGGCTCAATAGCACAAAACCAAAGGGTAAACAAAAACATTGTTAAGTTAAAGATTCTTTTCAAAATTCCATTTTTTATATCAGTAAGTTAACATCAAGCATTTCTTTGAATATAATATATGAATATATACATGTATAATAATATAAATAGCAATTATAAAATATATAATATATACCTGAAAAACATGATTTTCAAAGACAACAATATATATTAAATATGGTCAGCAAATATTGTTTTTGTGAATCACATTAATCAAAGTTCATTTAATTTATGAAAATATGCATTTGCTAACAAAATATTTAAACATGAAAAATGTAGGCAAGTACATGATTCTGTTTACCTTCTATGAACCCCGGATTCCCCAGTGGATACAACCCCAATAATCATTGGGGAAAACAAGAGGGAGAAGACTCTAGCAAACCAGTGGTCCCAGGAGAGGATCTGTCTTTGTATAAAGAGGTGATTGTACTTAGAGCTCAACTTACTGGGGACACGCCCCACACTAGGGCCTGGAGTACAACTTGTATAAGTGCTTTCCTAAAACAAGTCCCAAGGTGATTCAATAAAAATGTGTCCAATTGCTTTATAAAAAATCTAGAGGAAATAAACATCATCTCTGACATGCAAAGAGCTTGAAGTCATCATTATCATCCTTACAACAAGACAAAAACTACAGAAACTGAAAACTCAATGGCTTTTCTTGAATCCGTCACAGAATAGAGATCACAAAACAAACATCCATGCTGAAATCTGGAAAAACAGGCAAATACAGAGAACCAGAGTTGAGATCACTTTACCAGTGCAGAAGCTGCTGGGGCCAAAAAGTGGTAGGAACACCTAAATGGTAATACTGACAAATTGTTAGAGGCTATGTGTGGACCAGAGTGAAAGTGGTGATCTCCTTGAGGCCACAGTCTTAGAGGGGGTTTCACTTTGTGGGTTTTACCTCCAGGAACCTCACAAGGTTCTCACTGTGAAGGGCCAAAACAAAAATCGCCTCATGTCTCTGGCAGGGGAGGGGAAAATGAAGAATTATGAAATACGTCCAGAGCATTCTTTATAATAAAAGCCAGCTTTCCAAGGTAAAGTTTTGTTCCAGAGATTTATCTCATCAAGAGAAAGGGCATTTCCCTGACTCCAGTCCCCTCTAGCCTTCCTGTCTCTCCTAAGGTAAAAAGGAAACTCTTGTGAAGGTGACAACCCAGGGATGCAGACCAACTGAAAGACTAAAATTTAATCATAAGATTATAGACTGCTTCCCCTCATCCCACTTCTTACCATGAGGTTAACAAGACTCCGGCATAGTAACAATGTATTACAGCTGCAAGAGCTGTAAGGCTCAGCCTCTATTTAATAAGGAGTCCTTAGGAAAACCCAATGACAACAGGGGAGACGAGAACAAGCACACTAGAAGAAAATGAAGCCCCTGGCACTTACAGCTGCAGCAAATGTTAAACACAGCCCAACTGCCAGCGGGATTAACAGAAACCCTGCACTGAACAGCTACTCACCTCTACTCAATTTTACTGTGAACCTAATACTCCTCTAAAAAAATAAGGTCTATTTTATAACATTAAAAACAACAACAATAACAAAATTAGAGTGCTCAGATAGTCTCAATTATGGCAGATATAAAAGTTACATAAGGATTTTTACTAAAGAACATGTTGCAAATAGGTATTAAAAATAAAAAATTTAGATGCTATATTGAGAGAGGAAAAATTGCAGCATGCAATTTGAAAGTAACAAACATAAGCAAAACAAGGAAAATAAAATTTACTGCTGTAACTAGTGGTACAACAGTTTTGATCAGATTGAAGAAAGGCAGACACAGTATAAGAAAGCTATACCCTCCTCTACAGATAGGACAAAGTCAGTAGATAATGTTTAACACTGAAATCAAGACATATAAGGATAATTATATGATATGGAGGCATGTAAAATGTTAAATAATAGTTAATTCTGGCTGTAGACTGATGAATGAAAAGGGCTATGGTAAAAGAGTTGTTTTTTTTGTAAGCATTTATATTTATGTTTATAGATATATAAATATTCATATAATGAATTTATACTTCTTATGCGTATATACTATGATAAAAATTTAAAGCATACTTGCCAATATCATGGGTTTAGAAGAAGTGACATTGTAAGGCCAGATGCGTGGGTTAAAAATCAGGGGAAGTTTAAATGGGCTAATATTTTTCCATTCCTTTCCAATTCACGTACTTTCCATCATCATAACAAATAACATCCTACAATAAATATTTTTGGTAATTTTCGAGAGACAGAAGGGAAAAGCTTTTGAGGTCTCCTGTTGGGCAAGTCCCATCTGGTGCTCTTATCATTTGTGTGGACTCTGAACGTTTTATGAGTTACAGCACCTGTCAATTAGCACTGTAAAATCCACAGATGGATTTTGGTATTTCATGCATGTTACTGCCAAAGATATGCTTTAAATTTATATATGCCCTCTTCACCAGCCAACCTGCTCCCATCTAAATAAGAAGAGCACAATTACTTGAACCGCATATATAACTGAAAGTGAAGGATCTCAATGCTAATTCCCCAAGAGAGAGGATGTACAGTACGCTAAGGAAAAGGTAAAGGCCCATGGATGGTCAAAGAAATGATAGAGAAGGTGTCACACATTACAAATAGATGATCATATAATTTATCATCTAAACTGATATGTTTTTGAGAAGGAAACAGGACACCATTAATTATTATGCCAAGATAACACACATAAACTGGGACTATGCCTCTGTAATTTTAAACTCTATGAAAGGAGGCATTGTACAGTATTATGCAACTAAGGCCAGTGGTAAGAAGGAGTTGCGTGGATATCAAATACCTGAGGTCTCTTTAGTTGTCCATGTTTTTAAGAGACATTTAGGATTATTAAGACTCGTATATATGCTTGTTGTGAGCATTTATTGTTTGCTTCTCTGGCCCCCTTATGCCTTCCTTCCATTATAGCCCCATATTTGTTTAGTGACTTCATCCACATGATCCAGTAGAGCTCCACTCCAAATTTTTATAGGCCAAAGTTGTCTGAAATAACAGAAAAATGGTTCACTAGAAAATTTCTATTTCAATGTTTCGTTTGTTTGTTTCTTTGTTGATACCTTACTGGAGAAATGGTAGGTAAAACGTTGCGCTCAGTACTATGTGAATGAATAAGCAAAGGAAAGGGTCAGGAGAAAACTCGGGAGACATCTAAATCTTTTACTCTTTCTACAAAGCCCCTCTCACTTCTACCAGCTGGCCATCTATTCATTTGCAGTTTACTATTCCGATGATACAGGACATCATGAGGACAATAAACCTCCAAATTCTTCTATTTTCTTCAACTGACGTGTTGAGAATCTGACTTCTGTTGTTTATGCCCATAACTCCCAATTATCGTAGACACAAAAATTAGCATCACGCTCATATCTATATCTCTTTTGATATGAATCTCTTTTGTAAGTTTTTCTTATTTCTAGTGTTCAACATAATATCCTTCTCAAGTTGATGTTATAAATAATGCAAGAAAACATGGATCAGTTTAAAATGCATAGCATTTTATGGATAGAAATAAAAGAATTACCTATTTACTACTAGGCACGAAGTTCAAGATCACATCAGTCGAATGGTGATGTGAAATACATCCTAAAACTCTTGTTCCATCATTCTTAATGTCCACTACTTAATACAGCATGTGATTATGTTTTCAAAGTTTTAACTATATCATTTTTTTATTTAGTTGTTAATACTACTTTCTATCTTCTACTTCACAATACTTATCTTCATCAAAATGTAATATATATATATATATGAAGTTTATAATTATAATTTTGTGATAGAATGAACTCTTAAAGATAGCTGCCATAAAGAATTATGGACTAAATCAGGCATGCTAAAAATACCATTTTTATTTTGAGGTTATGTATACACATGTCAAAACAACTGACTGAAAATGTGAAGTACTCAGTCAATCAACCAGTTATGTTGTCTACAGGATGCCAAACAGCCAGCTTGATGGACATTTGTTCCCAAACGAATGAACTGACTCTTTAGAGCCATTGACGTTATCTTTATAAAGAACAGAGTTGATCGTAACATACCTCTGCTTAAATATCTGCCAATAACTTACAGAATAAAATCTAAAATCCCTAGCTTGACAAAAAGGTTTTTCAAGATCTGTCCACGATTTGCTTTTCTGAATCCAACTTCCACCATCCTTTCCACCTTGCCCTAACCATTGTCCTGTCAATGATTATACTTTCCCCCTGACATTCCAGGCACTTTCATGATTGTTTTCTGTGGGTTTTTCCTATGCCAGCATGCTCCCACCATTATCTGCTGTGCCCACTGGCTTGGCTTTTCACCTGGCAATTGCTTTATCACACGTTAAATTATAGCCTGAAGGTCACATTGTCAGTCATGCCTTACCTTGCACCACTGCCTCTGCTCAGTACCATTTGCTCCCATAAAAGTTTTGAGACATAGTAAATAAATGATTCATGTTAGTTGGATGAATTTGTGAGTGAATAAATTAATAACGTGGTCATTTAATTACTTTTTAGTATCTGAGTCAACATTCCTAAGGTTAATTATGTATCCTTTGGGCCCCTACCATTTCAGTTCATTTGGAAATGTGACATACACCTTCAGTTTGGTGAAAAAAATTGTGATTGAAGTGACAGTCTCTTTATGTGAGGTCAGCAGTGTTATAAAAAGTAACTTAGCAAAACCAAGCTTATTTCCATATTTATTATCTTTGTTAATGGACATTTTTACTTAAATCTTTGTAAGCTTTAATATATCTTTAATACTTTTCTTCTTGATTCTTGTTTCATCATCCTTAGCTTTCTTCCACAGTCATTCTGGTACATAAATGGCATACAGAATCTCAGATATAGTTGAATACATATTGTTGAGGTTTTAGGGGATGGGGAACAAGTAACTTCCATCTCTTTTCCCTTCTTAGTTTCAGAATTACTTTTTTTCACTTGGATCTGAAGCATGGTATTCCCCTGGTGTCTTCCTATTTCACCGGCCACTCTTTTCAGTTTCCTTTGAGACTTTCTCCTCATTCCTCACACTTTTTAACACAAATGTCTCCTAGGGCTTAGTCTTGGATCTCTATATTCCACACTCAATCTCTTGGATCACAACCAATCTCATGGCCTGATAAATAAAATGTTATATAATGATAGCTATAAGATTCACATCTCCAACCCTTACCCTTCTCTAAACCCCAGTATCCACGGCCTATACTACATCACTTCCTGTATGAACAGTAGATATTTTAAACTCAACCTATTCAAAATTGAACCTCTAATTGTACCCCCTCTACAATACCTGTGCTCTTTCCCACTTAAATAAATGGCTGTTCCAATCTTCTAGTTGCTCAAGAAAAGGAAGTAAGAAAATAAATAAATGAATAAAAGGGTAGATAGACAATAGATGACAGATAGATAAGGTAGATGATAGATAGATAGATAGATGAGATAGCTAGATAGGCAGAGTTGGGAACATCCTTAAAACCTCTCTCTTCCATCCTACATACAATCCATTGCAACATATCTAATATAGTACCACTTTGCACCAGCACTGTATGCACCATTAGCCTGAGGATAAAGACAGCATCATCTCTTAGCTGTTTTCTTTCAATAGCCTTTTAACTGGTTTTTATGTTTCCATGTTACATCTCCATAGTCTATTCTCAATTTAGCAAAGTACTCCTTTCGAAACACAAAATCAGATCATATCACTCTGCTCAATTCCTTTATTATCTCCCCAGTTTCACTCGAAGTGAAAGATACTGCTCTTAAAATCATCTACCAGGATCTACGTTATCTGACACTCCACCAGTTACCTCTCTGACTTTTTTCTTTCCCATCCTCTTTGTACACTCCACACCAGCCACACTGACCAACTTGCTGTTACTCTGAGATTCCAGCCAGATCCTGCTTTAGAGCCTCCCAACTGTTATTTCATGTACCTGGAAAGCTCCTCCTCCAGATATACAAATAACTTCCTCTTGTAACATTTTCTAGTTTTTATTCAAATGTCATATTCTTACTAAGACCTTCACTAGCCATGCTATTTATAAAAGCAACCCCTTTACTCTGATCTCTATATTCCTCATCCGTGTCTTATTTTCCTTGCTGGCTCCCATCACTTCCTAATATCATATATAATTCACTTATTTAGTTTATTATCTATCACACTCCAGTAAAAAGTAAGCTCTACAAGTGAAGTTATTTTTCTCTGTTTTGCTAGAAATTCAGCATATTAGTTGAACGACTATTAGTATGTTTTTCCTGCAAAAGTTGAGCTTGAAAATGTGGCTATAATCTCTGACTAAATAGGCTTCCATTCCAAATCCCAATATTTGAACTTAAAACAAAACTGCAAGCCTTCTCTGAAGAGTTACAGTATCTAAATTTACCACATGTGATATATACCAGAACTCACCCCCTTTAACAAGTAGATCTGAAAATCCAAGGAAAAGGAAGGCACCGTCTCAGTTCCTTCTCCTAAACATGTCAACATATCACTACTCCTCCCTAATAGAGAACCCAGAAGCACTCCCAACATACTTTTAAAAATACATCTCTTCATACAAATTCAAGAAGTGAGAAACAAATGTTCCTATCTAATACACATGGCCATAAAAAACACAGGGAAAAAAGGCATAGGGGCAATTTGCCCGTTTCCTATTATTTCATGCACCAATATATGACAGCCCTTTGTATTTCATGTGGTCATGGGCTAATAGAAATCTGATGACACATTGATATATTAACTACTCATTACTTGTATTAGTCATTCCTACATGGGTGTTGCTGATTTCTTGGAAGGGACAATTCTTTGCATAGGAATTTCCTAGTTTTGCAAATTATTTTATATCCCTGGTCCTAGCCACAAAATTGTAATAAACATTTCTGTTCCTCAGTGTTGTCAATCACAAACATTTCTGCACATTTTCAAAAACCTAGGTGGACAGTTGAATACTGATTCTCTAAATAAATATTTCAATAAAATTACCTCAGAATAACATGTCTGTTTAAATAAATCAAAGATGCCAGTATGCTTCATTGGCAGGTGCTACCAGAAAATAACTTGATATTTTACTGCTTTGACGCTGATCTGAGTCAATCACCCTAACATTTCCTGGATTAAGCAAGTGTTCGTGACTGTACACATTCATCTCAGAGTTTCCTAGAATTTAACTTGCATCACAGGCTGTTTATTCAGAACTGCAATAATTAGAATTCAAAGTATCTTATGTTTTCGGAATGCTGTTTAGTAGAAAAAAGTGTTGGTATTTTCTAATGTTTGATAGTCAAAATCAGCATCCAATATAACAGGTTGAGCTAGTTCAATGACAGTATATACACAGAGTATATTCTTATTCATTAACAAATAAAACGGACTGCTCCCAAGATTTTACAGCAGTGGTAGAAATTAAGGAGGCAAATAAAAAAAGGTGACTAAAAATAGCAACAGTTAATCATTTAGAGCAAATTCCTCTTGGAAGATTCTGGGAAAGTATTAGAAATTTAGTATTTAAATTCAACTAGACCAAAAAAGGATGGATAAAAGCAATTAATGATGATTTCTTTTTCAGATATAAGGACTTTTTAATAAAGGTACAGACCTTATTAGGATGCCTTTCAATTATTCAAGAAGAAAAAATTCCAAGGGAAAAATTTAATAAATCAGTAATATACAAAATATAGGACTAGTATTAATTTAAACTTCCTAAAAACAGAATCACATATTTTAAAAAAGCAGAAATCAAATTTCAAATTCAAATTCAAAAGGTTCAGTACTGTAAAATAACACAGCATTGTCTACTATCTGGATATTGGGAATGGTGTGGGCAGTAAAACATCTGACAGAGAGTAAAGCAGCAAGACTTGAGAAATTATTCTATAAGGTGGCCTCCTGATACTCCATGTACCTCTTAGCTATAGGCATGAAGATATACATGCATTTTACTTTCTTCTTTTAAATATTTGCAGGAATTGACATGTATCTGTATTAAGAATGAAGATAATTCTTTATCAATGGAGGTGTTGATAAGAAGGAACTTAATTCTGCTTCTTCCCAAGACACAATAACAGGCTGAAGATTTATCCTGCTGTATGAAGAGAAACCAAAATAAATAAATAAATAAATAAATAAGCAAAAACTTTAAAACCTAAAAAAGCAAGATGAAATATATCAATCAAGACTTGGAGAACATTTTCTGTAACGGGCCAAATAGAAATTATTTTCAGCTTCATGAAAGATGAAATCTGCAGACTATCCTATCCAAGTAATTCAGAGTGCTGATCATACATACATGTGAGGAAACTACTTGATGCCAAAGGACAGGGGAAGGATACCATCTGAAAAGAACAGAGGGAACAGCACCCAGAGATCACCTAAAGCCAGAAATAATACCTGTTCCCTCAAGCCAGAAAGGAAAACCTCACTCATAAGACATTCATAAGACATTATGACATAATTCATAAGACATTAAATAGAGTACTCAGAAGGATCTTCCCTCTGTAGCAGGAAGTAATTCCCTCTAGACCAAATCCCACTCTAGTCCTACCTAACAAAAAAATGACTAAAGCCAGATCCAAAAGAACCAAACGGTTTCCTAGTAACTTATCTGCAGCCCAGATCCAGCATCTAAAATATGTATAGTGGTACAAAAATATCCATAACCCAAAAGATAAAATTCACAATGTCTGTCATTCTATCAAATTTTACTAGGAATTCAAAGAAGCAGGAAAATATGACCCATCACTAGTATAAAATAAAGCAATAAAAACAAACTCAAAATGGCACAGATATTAGAATTAGCAAGTAAAGACATTAAAAAAGTTATTATAACGATATTCCATATATTTGGAAAGGCAGAGAGGACATTGAACATGTTAGGTAGAGATAAGAAAGTTTCCAAAAAGACCCAAATCTAACTTCTGGTAATGAAAACCAAATGTCAGCATTGACAACAATACCACATGGAAATAAAGGTGGATTAGATACTACAGAAGAAAGTGTTAGCAAACTTGAAGATATAGTGACAGAAGCTACCCAAGGTGTTGCAGGGAGAGAAAAACGATACACTCCAAAAAAGGACAGGATATTATCAAACAGTAGGAAAGCTTCAAGTGGCCTAAAATATGAACAATTGGAGTTCCTGAAGGATGAGGAGAATTTTAAAGTCATAATGCCAAAATAATGTGCTAATTGGATAAAAACTGCACAATCCAATATCCAAGAAATTCAATGATTTCCAAGGTTTAAAATCATGAAGAAAACTACAACAAGGCACATCATAATTTAATTGCACAAAGCCAGTTATAAAGAAAAAAATCTTAAAAGCAGCTAGATTTTTAAAAAGTCACATTAAATACAGTGGAACAAAGATATGAATTAGTGCAGAGTGCTCATTAGAAACAATGCAAATGAAAAGGGGTTAAAGCTACATCTTTAAAATATTAAACAAAAAAGAGCCAACTTACACTTGTATACACAATGAATATGTCCTTCAAAAGAAAGTCAAGAAAAATTTCAGATATACAAAAGTTAGAAACAATCATCACTAACATACTTAATAATACAAGAAAAGTTAAAAGATGGCCTTTGGGCATAGGAGGAAAAAAAAACAACTGATAATGTGTAAAAAAAGAAAAGCATTGGAAATTGTAATAATATGGGTTAATATTTAAAGATAAGTAACTATTTAATCAAAAATGATAACAGCATACTATGGAGTTTACAACATATGTAGTACCAAAACACATGGCAACAGTAACACAAAGACCAGGAGGAGAGAAAAAAAATTATATCATTCTCAGATTTTTATACTATATTTGTAACGGTTGTAACACTTGAATGTTGATTGTGATAAGATAAAAACAAACACTATAAACTCAAGAGCAACTTCTGGTGTAATAAAGTATAATTACTAAAACTTGCCAATGAATATATAATAGAATTATTTAAAAATATAATTAATATAAAAGAAGGGAGAGACAATGGGGGAGGAAAGCAAAGAGGAAAAATACAAAATTAATAGGAATATGGTAGATTTAAGCATAAGCATTTCAATTATCCCATTAGTTTTAAATAGAAAAAACACTATAATTAAAAGGACAGAGTGTCAGATGAGATAAGAAAGAAAAAATTATACACAACCATAATTTCATTTTAAATATAAAGACAGAAAAAGATAACAATGAAAGGATACAAAAATACATCTTGCAAACACTAATGAAAAGAAAGCTAGCGTGGCTATATTGATATCAGACAAAGTAGATATCAAATAAAATAGTTTGGCTAAGATAACTGATGTGTATTCATGACTTATAACACAAAACTATAAATACTTTCTGACTAACAATTAAAATCTCTCAAATGTCCTAAAGAAGTGTTTCATTTTATATACACATACAATTAAATACACATCGATAAATAAGTAGACTACACACATATGTATGCATATTTAACATGTATTTGATAATATATATATGGTATACAAATAATATATATTTATGTATAGCAAATTTATATGTACATATATATAAATAAGATCAATACTTTCAGAGTAAATATTTTCATTTCAGGTAGATAACAAGTCCTGAAATTCTATGTTTGGGTTATTAAATGGAAATTTAGCCACAAGAAATTTACACTATAGCTATAATAAAAGAATTTAGATGGAAGCAAAGATGTATGGATACTTATTTGATTTTAGGAAAGATCCTATAGGGATTTAAATATTTTTGAACCACTTCAATAATTAAAATAACATTTAATTTCAAATGAAAGATTATGTTAAATTTAAAAAAAGAAAAAGTGGGGCCAGCCCAGTGGCTGTTATGCTCATGCACTCTGCTTCATTGGCTCAGGGTTTGCAGGTCCAGATCCCAAGCGTGGATATATGCACTGTTCATCAAGCATGTTGTGGCAGGAGTCCTACATACAAAATAGAGGAAGATGGGCACAGATGTTAGCTCAGGGCTACTTTTCCTGCAAAAAAAAAAGAAAAAATACAATGTATCAGAATTATTTTAATATAGGGAAATGTTGATAATAATAGTTAGAGGGCTATCACCTACTGTTGTTTTCTACTGAGTGTAATATGGCATTTATATGCCCTATGTTTCCTAAACCTGGAATTTAGGCATAAAATGATCTCATTTTTGTCATGTTTAATTGAATTATGATATATAGGATGGATAGAGATGCTAGAAAGATAATTTTTTTCCCTCAGTTAACAACTTGGATGTTTGATATTGTTTTAAAAGCCAATAGAAACAAAGGAATACTCATAGGACATGAAGAAATTAGGTATATGTTATTATAGGTCTTTTTCAGAAATAAAAAATCTTAGTAGACCTCACAAGAGACTAATTAGAAGTAGGCAATTAAGCAATCCTCAACTTATCTGTTGAATTTAGATTTTTTTTTCCAAAAGATTAATAACAACTCAGAACATGGGCTGACAAACTACAGCCTGCAGGACAAATCTGGTCAACTGCCTATATTTGTAAATAAAATTATACTGGGACACATTTGTTTATATATTTTCTATTGCTCCTCTCATGCTACAATGGCAAAGTTTAATAACTGTGACAGAGACCATATGGCTTGCAAAGCCTGAAATATTTACTATCTAACCTTTACATCAAGAGTTTACAAACTTCTAGCTTAGAACTTTTAAACTATTTTTATTATTTTCTCTTTCTTTAAAAAAATGATATGAACTCATTGTAAAACACCAAGAATTACAGAAAATATAGATTAGACAGAATTCCATACCTTTGACGTTTTTTAGAGTCTGTGGTTATTATTAGGAAGATTACATATGAAAATTGTGTCACTCTAAGCCAGTGGGTCTCAACCTCGGCTAGACATTAGAATACCAAGAGAACTGTTAACAATTCCAATGTCCAAGTCATCCCTCAAACCAATTAAAAGAGAGTGCGTGCGGAGGAGGAGATACCAGAATTAGTACTACCTTTAATGCTCCTTAGATGATTTCAATGTGCAGCCAACGTTAGGAACCATGTCTCTAGGCAGAATTTGACCTCTTTGCTCCTCCTATAATGTTTTGGTAAAGTAAAGGCATAGCTAAAAATGAAGCAACAAAGAGACTTAATATGTTTCCAATAACTCTTACATTTAGGTAAACATATTTTAAATCACAATAAATACAAAGCAGAAGTAAAACTACTCAGAAAAGTATGATAAAGACTAGTTATCCAAATTACAGTGCTTGAGTCTAGAAAAGAAACTTTAAATGAGGGCGTACAAAAAAGGTGCAGGCGAAGACTTGGGTAACCCACCCAAATCTTATGTTAATAATGTTTATTTAGGTAAGAATTCTCAGTTAAGCTATTACTCTTTCAGTTTAATTTATTTCCTTTAACACTTAATATGGAAAGCAATCTTTTAAAACCTTTCTACAATATAAATTGACACAGAGAAAATTGTATTTTTCTTAAAAAAATTAATTCCTTCAACTAAAGATGGTATTCAAATGAAGGTATAAAAGCAGCAAACCCTCAACTGTCAAGATAAAACAAGAAACTTTCCTCTACCTCTATTAAAAGATGAAAGTTCAGACAAAGAATTGTCTTTCTAAGCATATGAAATCAGAGAAGGCAGGAAGTGCTAATGATAAAATTATATTCTGACAGCTAGATGAAAGTCAAGCAATAAATCTTGAATATAAAATTGCTTAGGGATTTATTAATCGAGAAACAAAGCTGAAATCTGAAAGAAAAGAATCCTATTATGTATCTCTAATGAAGAAGGCATATGCTTTACTGCCTCAATGTTGTTTTTAGAAACAACAAATTATAAACCGCAGGAAAAAAATATCAGGTTGCAGCTAAAATATAACTGTGGCATAAACTGAGGGCCTTAAGAAAGCTATAATTATTATTAAAAAGTGAAAAAGTTGTAACTAACACCCGGATTTCTTTTTCTCAACCAGAAGAAAAAATGAGATATTGATAAATTGAATTAGTTCCAGAGGATACCATAAAGAGAGGGGAAGAGGAATGAGGATTCAAAGACTTAAAACAAATAATAATAATATTATTTACATTAATGGTAATTATCACATTATTAATAAAAATAAACCAATAATAGAAGGATGGTTTCATAAGTATAATTCTACAAAAAATCTTCTTGAAATTGAATTAAATGATAAAGAAAAATTAAAATTGACAAAGTTTATGCTATTAATGATGAATCAAATTTTAGAATACCCTATTTAAATTAGAATTCAAAATGGTGCCCATCAAGGGACGAATGGATAAAGAAGATGCGGTATTTATATTCGATGGACTACTACTCAGCCATAAGAAATGACGAAATCTGGCCATTTGTGACAACATGGATGGACCTTGAGGGTATTATGCTGAGTGAAATAAGTCAGAGGGAGAAAGTCAAATACCATATGATCTCACTCATAAGTAGAAGATAAAAACGACAAAAAAGAAAAAAACACATAGCATTGGAGATTGGACTGGTGGTTGCCATTGGGGAAGGGGGAAGGCAAAAGGGGTGATTAGGGTCACATGTGAGGGGATGCACTATAATTAGTGTTCGGGTGGTGAACATGATGTAATGTATACAGAATTCGAAATATGGTGTACATCTGAAAAAAATAAAAATTAAAAAAAAAAATAAAATCTATTGGCAGAAAAAAAATTGTATGTACAGAAATAGCCTTCATTTTTCTATATCTGAAATCAATTGACTTATGATGCCCATGAGTGAGTAGGGGGAATGTAACTCTGTACCTTAAAAGTCATCATAACTTTTTCCAGTTTATTGCATTCCTTTGAGTAAGTGGTCTTTCACGATTTATCCCTATACTTTATTTTTTCTGAGTTAAAATAAATTTTATATGAAGCTCATGGCCTTAAGTGAGGGGCATTTGGTCTTATGCTCTTTCTTTCTAGTCTTTACTGTATTATCTGAATTGTTTTATCCATTTGTCCCTTGATTATCTGGAGTATTCCTGAGTTATGTACAGATGAGGTGTTCATGGATAGGTAACCCATAGTCTCTTTCCTCATACTATCATTTTCTACCCATAGACCCCTTTCTAACTCAGCTCTACCCTAGTTCTCACAGGTAATGCTGATGAGCTGAGATAGTCACCCCCTCCATAAGAAGAAAATATCAAGTTTGAAGTAGCAGACTAATAAACAGCAGTATCAGACTCCAAATAATAAAAAGAAAACATTAAAATGATCTGATTATAAATCAATAATATTTAATATGTGTAAAGATAATAAAAGAAATAATTGAAAACATGAGCAAAGAGCAAGATACCAGGAAAAGGACCCGGAATTGAAAATAGTTTAATTCTTTGTGAAGTTTAGTTTTCACAAAGAATTATAAGGCATACTAAGAAACAATATTAAAATAGATGATCACTTTCATCTTCATTTTCCACTCCCACACCCCCAAAACCTGCAAATCCAAAACTTTTCTTGAACCCATCAGAAAATTGAGGTCTCAGGGTAACTAACTCTCCCGAGAGTTGAGGAAGTATCAGTGCTTCCAAAGGTGATAGGATGCCAGCATATTTTTACTTATGGCAGATACTGCTGGGCAGAGTGAAAAATACAGCTAAATTTTTTAACACATTTCTAAAGATTGAATATAGGCTATTGAGAGACTATAAGGCACCTGAAGCAACAGACAAAACCTACTCACAGGATTTTCTTCACAGACTTCTCCAAGTGCTCACAAAAAAGACTGGGGAAAGCAAGAGTCCTAAGAAGGCATAACTTACGGGTCAGGACAGGAGGGAACTAGTGCCACCATGGGAAAGACTTTAAACATTGCCTGATTTTTCTCCCCTAATTCTCTCATGGATCAAAAGACATAAGTTGCTAAGTACAGGGCAACACACACTGCCATCCCTAGGACACTGGTAAAATCCTATGGCAGCCAGTGGAAGGGAACAGAAACACTTTTATTCCTGAGGGAGGGATAGGAATCCATGCTGGACCCAGACTTACAAGTGGTGGTGAGGAAGATCATAGAAAAGGTCTTACTCTGATACAGTGTTGGCTGAAGACTGAAGCTTAGTAAGTACAATAGAGCATGCGTGCATCCCCTGCTGCCTCCTCACAAAATGCTTGCAAACACTGAGTACCAAAGAGCTATGGTCTACTGAGGAGAGGCAAGCAAGAGTGTAGAGAGAGACTCTTGGTGATGTGTAGCACAAAGGGAAGCTCTCAAGCTGAGAGTGGAGCAGACTAGGGAAGAAAACAAACCTCTAGCAAACCAGCTATGCCCTAAACACAAGAACAAGATGTAACCTGTGGCATACTACGGGTAATCTTAGCAAAAACAAACGCCAAGTTTAGCTTAATTCCTAACTAGAATAACTCAATCCCCCACACTAAAGTCCTAACAGAAGGAAAGATGGGCCTATTTCTTGT
Organism: Equus quagga; assembly: GCF_021613505.1. Lineage (NCBI taxonomy): Eukaryota > Metazoa > Chordata > Mammalia > Perissodactyla > Equidae > Equus > Equus quagga. The sequence goes on from NC_060284.1 coordinate 35,399,724, forward strand.
CATAAAATCTATTTACCTTAGTCTCTGCTGTTCAACACAGGAAGTTTAGTTTTCACAAAGAATTATAAGGCATACTAAGAAACAATATTAAAAACAATGAGCTGCATGTAAAGCAATCAACAGAACCAGATTAGATATGACTTAAGCTGGAACTATCACATAGGGACTACAAAATAACTATGATTAATATATCATAGCCACTAATAAAAAAATGGACAAATGCATGATCAGATACGTAATTTCAACAGAGAGATGGAAACCATAAGAAAAAATAAAATGTAAATGCCAGATACAAAAAAAAAAAACATTGAAAGTGAAGAATGCTTTTTATGGGTTTACCAGTAAACTCAAAATGACCACGGAAAGAATTAGTGAACTTAAAGATATGGTAGTAGAAAGTACCCAAACTGAAATACAAAGACAAAAATAAAAAACAGAACGGTGATTCCAAGAACTTTGGGAAACATACTGAATCACAGTATAGCACTCATCAGAATTTATGCAGGCAAGAATATAATGGCATGATATCTTTAAGTGTTGAAAGACAGAAAGAAATTGTTCAACCCAGAATATTATACCTAGAAAAAAGATTTTTAAAAATTGTGGAGAGGGCCGGCCCAGTGGCACAGCAGTTAAGTGTGCATGTTCTGCTTTGGCAGCCTGGGGTTCGCCGGTTTGGATCCCAGGTGCAGACATGGCACCGCTTGGCAAGCCATGCTGTGGTAGGCATCCCTCATATAAAGTAGAGGAAGATGGGCATGGATGTTAGCTCAAGGCCAGTCTTCCTCAGCAAAAAGAGGAGGATTGGCAGCAGATGTTAGCTCAGGGCTAATCTTCCTAAAAAAAAAAAATTATGGAGAAATAAAGATCTTCTGAGATACACAATAACTGACAGGATTAAGAGCTATTAAAGGAAGTTCTTCTAGCAGAAGGGATATTGATATCAGAGAGAGACATGAATATGCACAAAGCGGAAGAGCACTTATTCATCTTGGTGATGGAATAAAGATAATTTATAAAACACATTTTTCTTATTTTTAATTTCTTTAGAACATTAAATCAAAAATCGTGGCAATGTACTGTGTGTTTATTGCATATGAAAATGTAAAAATATGACAATAATAGCATAAAAAATGGAGGGAGGAAGTGTGAATATATTGTTCTACGGTTTTATGCTATTTGTAGAGAGATATAATTTCATTTTATTTTAGACTTTGTAAACCATAGACTGAATACTAAAAATTCTTTAAAAGAGAGAGATGAAAATAATATGGATCTGATGACATCGGAAGGAGTGGTGGAATAATGACCTCTCAATATCTGATCCTTCAAAAAGGAGCAAGAACCCTGCCAAAAATTGCCAAAATCAACTTTGTCAGAAATTTGGAAATTAAGCAGTCTTTCAACAATCCAAAAAATGGTTATTCAATAAAAATGACTCAATCAAAACCCAAGATTGAGAACACAGGGAGCTGTCTGGTATTTTAACTTGCCCAACTCTAATCCCTCCCTTGCCAGATCCCCAGCAGCTTTGAAAGCAACAGTCTCACAATCATGTTAGCCAGGAAAAACAAGGAACACAGCAGCTGCTGGAGGGGACAACGTGAGTTTAGAGCTTCCCAAAAGCCACATCCCCAGATCATGATCTGACCTGTGTGGCAGTTAGCTAGAAACTCCCATTCTTGGAACTTGTTTTTATTTGACTTAACTCAGAGCTCACTTATTACAAAAAACTTTTTTCTCTGAGGTGGTTATTGAAATAATCAGTGGTGGTTGTTTACCACTGTCACTACCTGACATGGTGAAAACAGTTGGGGCAAACAAGAAGTTGATAAAACCCTAAAAATTAAAAGCTGAGGAATGAGCTTTCCATAAGGAGATTATTAAGGCTTCATCATATTCCTGGGAACCTAGAAGTTCCCATGAATGTGCAGGGCTGTGTGCACACCCAAATGGGGAGTCTAATGGATATGGGGATTATTTTTAGGTGGATGAAAGTGTTCTAGAATCAGATAGTGGTGTTCTTTGCGGTACTTTTTGATAAACTAAAAATCACTGAATCGTGCATTTTAAAAGTGCAGTTTATGGAATGTGAATTATATATAAATAAAATGATAGATAGATAGGGAAGATAAAATAAATTAATAAAAATATTCAATTAACTCAAAATATGGCAGAAAAAGAGGGAAAAAACACAGGAGAGTTGGATCAAACAGAAAGTAACCATGAAGTTGGTAGATTTTAATCTGACCTATAAAAATTACCTTAAAATTGGGGCTGGCCCCTGTGGCATAGTAATTAAGTTTGCCATGATCTGTATCAGCAGCCTGGTTTGCAGGTTCACATCTCAGGCGTGGATTTACCTGACTTGTCTGCCATGCTGTGGCAGCAACCCACATATAAAGTGGGATTGGCAGCAGATGTTAGCTCAGGGCTAATGTTCCTCAGCAAAAAAAAAAAAAAAAAAAAGAAAAAAAAATTACCTTAAATATAAATTGCCTATACACCCAATAGAAGATAGAGGTTATCATATTGGATAAATAAATTAAGAACTAACACTATGCTATATTGAAGAAATCAGTTATAAATATAAAGACAAAGTAAGTTTACAAGTAAAATGATAGGAATATATATATCAGGCCAGCTGTAATCAAGACAAAGCTGAAGTGGCTACAGTAATATCAGTCAAAGTAGACTTCAGAACAAGAAATGTTATCACTGTGAAAGAAGGCCATTTCATAATGATAAAATGATCCATTCTTCAGGAAGACCTAACAGTTCTAAATGTTTATGTACCTAAAAACAAAATTTCAAAAATATATGAAGAAAAAAATACAGAACTGAAGATAAAAATTGAAAAGTATATTGCACCATAAAAATAAACTTTAACACATGTTAAAGAATTGAAATTATACCACATTTATTTTTGGGCCATAACAAAATTAAATTTGAAATCAATAACGGAAATATGTCTGTAACTCCTCAAGCAATTTAGCATGAAGCACATTGGTCACAGAGGAAACCACAAATGAGAACACAATATTCAAATTGTGAAAGATGCAGCTAAAGCAGTATTTACAGGGACATTTATTGCATTAAATGCTTATGTTAGAAAAGAATTTGGGTCTCAATTCGTTGATGTAAGCTTCTACCTCAAGAAACTAAAAACAGAAGAGCAAATTAAATTGAAATTCTACACAAGCAAGGGTATAATAAGAATAAGTGCAGACTCCCACATCCATGGCCACAATCTAAATGTCCTTTGACAGTTGGATACATAATGAAAATATGTGTATATACACACACACATTGAATATTTCTCAGCCATAAAAAATAAGAAAATCCTGCTATTTGTGATAATATGGATGGAGCTTAATGACATTATCCTAAGCAAAATAAGCAAGACAAAGAAAGAGAAATACTGCATGATCTCACTTAAATATGGAATCTAAAATAGTGAAACTCAAAGAAGTAGAGAGAAGGATGTTGGTTGCCAGAGGATGGGGGAGGAAGAAATGGGGTGACGCTGTTCAAAGGATAAAAGATTTCAGCTATGCAAGATGAATAAGTTCTGCACATCTAATGGACAGCATTGTGACTACTGTTGATAATACTGTATTGTATACTTGAAATGTGCTAAGAGGATAGATCTTAAATGAAATCTCAGCACACACATACACATACAGACAGAAATGGCATGTACTTACAGGCAATGTCGTATTAATTAGCTGAATGGTGGTGATCATTTCACAGTGTATACATACATCAAAACATCAAATTGTACACCTTGAATATACGCAATTTTTATATGTCAAAAAATGTGTCAATAAAATTAGGAAAATAAAAACAGTAGGTAAAATCAATGACACTAAAATCTGTTTCTTTGAAATTGATAAAACTCTATGCAGAATGACCAAAAACAAGAGAATAAACAAATTACAAATATCATAGATAAAAGTAGGAATATTATTAAAGGTCCTACAGTCATTGAAAGTGTAACAAGGCAATAGCATGAACAAGTCTAAGCCTTTAAATTTGACAACTTAAATGAAATAGAAAATTGCTTTGAAGTCACAGCTGCCAGAGCTTACTGAAGATTAGTTATCTTTGCTGCTTACTAATATTAGAAACTGGCAGGGAGCTTAAACAGCAAGAATTTATTATCTCACAGCTTTTGTGGGTCAGAAGTTCAGGCACAGGTGAGATCCTTTGCTTAGAGTCTCATAATGGGGAAATCGGGGCGTCAGTCAGGGCTGTGGTTTTATCTGAGACTTGAGTGGGGACACATCTGCTTTCAAGTTCTTAGCAGAATTCAGTTTATTTTTTGTAACAGTGACAATAGTAATAATAATAATAATAATATACATCTTAATAAACTGAGTAGAGATAACATACTTAACCTAACAACGAGGTTACAAAAAATGCATTAAACATGTGCCACTTGACAGGGAATTACTAGAAGCCTTCTCTTTGTATTAGAAATAAATAAATAAAAATAAAGATGACCACTAACACTTTTTTTCCAATTAAACTAGGGCTGAATGTCTAAATTAGCACAATAAAAGAAGACAATAGTACAAGCTTTAAAATTGGAAATAAAGTCATAAAACTGCTATTATTCTCATATAATACTATTGACTGAATGCAAACAAAACATTATCTATGGACCAAGAGTTAGAATTATTCAAAAAATTTTCTGGATATGAAAACTACAATATATAATAATAAGTCACATTTTTAACATTAGCAATACAAAATTAGAACATAAAATTTCAAAAAGATATCATAATACCATGGCACCGGAAAATCAAAGGAACTGGAAAAAATTATAAAATTATGTTAGAACATTCTCCAAAGGCCTCAGGTGGATTCATGAATTTTTATAAGTCAAAGTTTTGTTTTATTTTTTTATTTTTATGACCAGAGACCAGAAACGAAGAGAAGATTCCCACTTCCAGGGCCTATAGTATTGTGACATTTTATAATGAAATTCCTCAAATTATTTAGGTACCATAACATATTTTTGATCATCCATAAGTGAGTATCACATATTTTCCACTATATTGAGGAGCATCTTAAATTCTCTATGTAAATTAGTGTTGTATTTTATTATTTATGTAGAATCACTAGGAAATAATACACACTTGTCTAAGCTTTGCAAATAATTATGCTTTCTATAATAGGCTTGGAAATGATGCATACATTTAGTAATCATAGCTAAATTTTTATGATTATAAGTGACAGATGTCTACAGCTTGCAATCATTTTAACTTGACATTTTCAATTATTATAGCTATATTGATGAAAGAAGATTAAGGAGCTCTCAGATGGCAAATCTCATTATTTCAACATTATGTAGACCTGTCAGGGACTAATAATTCCAGAGGGATACAACTGTGCTTTGGTAAAAATGCAGAGGGAAGGTCCTCTTAATCTGAAATGGAATATAACCTCTCAAAATATAAATGATAAAAAAAGAGTGTAAATCAATTTTTTAACTTTCATTTCTCCTCGAAAGTGGTACTGTGAACTTAGAAAGAAGCAATAATCAAGTAAGATTATATTGCTCAGTAAATTTTGACAGTTTAGTTATTTGCCCTAAATTTCTTAATAAATGCATAATTCAGTATGTAATCCAAGTTAGAGATATTAAGTTTTCTGAGTTTTATAGACATTATCATTCTATAGAGTACTTTTTTCCCTTTGGCTTGACATTTCTCTCAGCAATTTGCAGCCCAGTCCTTTTCAATTTATTTTTGAAGGGAGATGATTCATAAAGAGAATCATATTTGAGTCCTTGACACTTGCACAGAAACCTTTTTATGTGACAGCACATTTCTAACTTGTGAAGATGATTAGAAATTGCCTCTCCTAAAAACAAAACAAAAAAATCCTCTAAATTTATCCAGTTGCTTTTTTTTTCAATTTTCAAAAATGGTATATTTTATATAGTAAGATAAACCTAAAACAAAATTTTTTTTGTCTGTTTATTACTAAGCAGATTTTAAAAATCACGTGTAAACATATTATGAGTATGGGAGTATAGAATGAGATGTGATTAGAGTTGAGAGGTAGTAGTTAGTTATTTTTCTTAATATTTTAAAATTCTAACATCATCTCTCAGTTTCTCTTTGATTCTTTCCCTTTGACTTCCACCTAAATATTTTTCAGAAACCATGGTGCCTCACAAACAATCAATGGTCAACTGAGCCCCCAATTTTTTTCTCCATTCCTGACCAACCTGCTACATTTTTAAACATATTTTTTGAGATATAATAGACATACAATAAATTGCACGTGTTTAAAGTATAAAGTCTGATAAATTTTGACATACGCATACACTGGTGAAATCCTCACTATAATGAAGATAATAAACATATCCATCACTCTCAAAAGTTGCCTTATGACTCTTTATAATACAAGCTCTCCCAATCTTCCATGTTTTCTCCCTCTCCAGGTAACCACTGACCTCCTTTCTGTTCTGTACAGTGGTTTGCATTTCTTAGAATTTCCTATAAATGGAATTAAACATAACTTACTATTTTAGCCCAAGATTGTCAAACTGATATGTATTAGGGATAAAGATATTACAGATGGAGGTTGCTTTTGGTGGTCAGGTGAGGCTTCACTGAGAATGGGATAATCAAGTAAGTACCTGGAATAGTGAGGGATTGTGCTATTTATATATCAATGGGAAAAATGGTGTGGACAGAGGCATAGCAAATGCAAACACTCTGAGACAGGAATACGCTTTATTTGTTCTTGGAGCAGCAAGGGGGCCAGTATAGTTGTAACAAAGTGAATAATGTGGAGGACAGTGTGAGATAAAATCAGAGTGATAATATAATGTCTTAATTTTCTAAGACTGCTATAATGAAGTACCAAAAACTGGGTGCCTTAAATAACAGAAATTTACTGTCTCACAGTTCTGGAGACTAGACATCCAAGATTAAGGTGTCAGAAAAGTTGGTTCCTCCTGAGAGCTATGAAGAAAGGATTTATTCTGTACACCTGTGACCTAGCTTGTGGTCATTTTCTAGCAACGCTTCATATTCCTTGGTTTGTGGAAGCATCACCTCAATCTCTGCTTTCATCTTCAAATGGCATTATCCCTTGTTTGTGTGTATGTATGTTTGTATATGCGTGAGTATCTGTGTCAAATGTCCCCTTCTTCTAAGGATATCAGTCATATTGAATCAAGGGCCCACCCTACTCCACTATGACTTCATCCAAAGTTAACTAATTATATCTGCAATGTCCCTATTTCCAAATAAGATCACATTCTGAGGTAATAAGGGCTAGGACTTCAAGATATGAGCTTTGTGGGGACACAATTCAACCCACAATAATAATTGGATCCATAAAATGGTGTAAACATTACGAGAAAAAATGATGCTAAAACTAAACAAATTATTTCAGAAAGGAGAGAAGGAAGCAACAGTTTTCTGTTCATTTTATGGGGACATCATAAGCCTAATACCAAAATCAGACAAAGATATTACCAAGAAGGAAAATGAACCATGAACACACCCAGAAAGATCCTTAAATAAATCTTATAAAATAGAATCCTTTAATAGAATATATTATAGAAAGGATATCATATCATAAACAAGTTGAGTTTCTTCCAGGAATACAAATTTGGTTTGACATTAACAAATAAATCACGGTATCTATCAAAATAATAGAGAAAAGGAGAAGAATATGAACATCTCAATAAACCAAGTAAAACTTTGAAAAAATTGAGCAAACTGTCATAAACATTGAAACTAAAGTAAGGATTGACTGGAATTTCTTCACTCTGATAATGGGCACTACGAAAAGCCTAAAGATGCTTAATAGTGAGACATTGAAATATACTTAGTAGTGAGGCATTGCCACTTGCAAGATCAGAAATAGGGCTGAGATGCACACTTGTGCATTTCTAGACATCTGTGTAGAGGAAGTCTAGGCCAATGCAATAGAGCAAGAAAAATAAATAAAATGCATAATGATTTGAAGGAAAGAAGCAAAGCTTGCATACACATAAGGTCTTATAGGGGCTGGCCCTATGGCGTAGTAGATAAGTTCCACATGCTCCGCTTCAGTGGCCTGGGTTCACAGATTTGGATCCTTGGTGCAGACCTACCCACTTGTTAGCCATGCTATGGTGGCAACCCACATATAAAAAGTGGAGGAAGACTGGCACAGATGTTAGCTCATGGTTAATGTTGCTCAGCAAAAAAAAAAAAAAAAAAAAGAATGTTTAAAAAAACGCCTTGTATGTGACAATTTAGAGCAAATTTGTTCATAATATTCCCCATCTGTAAATCACTTAAATGTCCACCAACAGGAGAATAGTAGGCAAATTGCAGCATATTCATATAATGGAATACTATCAAGCAATGAAAAAAGATTAAACAGCAAAAAGATTAAGCATTCAAATTATTTTACCATAAGAGAAGATGGCTTACACCCTGGAATAAAGATTATCCTAAAAATGTGTGGGAATAGTCTGTGATATTATCTTCCAAAAACATTAATGAAAGACACCAAAAATACCACCTAAGATGTAAATTTTGGGCGAATTATTTCATATGGGTTTAAGTTAAATTTAATCAAATAAATCATTGTTATATTTATTATTTTAAAAGATTTTAAAAAGCTACTCTGTGGCACGTTTTTCACATCTTTGCCTGACAGGTCTGAATCTTGAACGTGATTCTGGTTACATCAGTTTTTTTGAGTGACCTCAGCAAACCCATAGACGGTACACAGGTTAGCCTCCCAATTCCCTGTGAAGTGGTTTGGTGGTAGGCAAAGTATTCTGTTGTTTGAGTGATGTAAAATAATCTTCCTAAAGAAATGATGACTTCTGAAAAAAACCTAGCATTTCTCCTTCAGAGAAACACACATACGCACAGGAAAAATAATTGAAAAATTTAAGAATAAAATAGTTAAATAATATCTCCTGAATGGAATATAGGAGGAAAATGTGATTATATCTTCACATGATCTTGTTCTAATATTAAGAGTCTTCCATTTCCAAAAGAAGAAAAGGAAATGAAGATAAATGCCTCACCAGTCCAGTGTATGCTCATGGAAGTTTTCTTCGCAAATGTTCAAGTCTTTCAAGGTTTCACTATTTTCCTCTTTTTTCTCTGTCTCTCTGTATTTGTCTCTCTGTCTCTGTCTCTGTCTCTGTCTCTCTCTCTCTCACACACACACACACACCCCATTGAGGATATCTTCTAACTTTCTCGTGTCCACACATTTTTCTTTATATCACTCTAACAATTCTTTTCATTTTCTTTTTGACAAGGAGAAAAATTAGTAGCTTACTATCTTTCTTCTTGACATTTACCTGACTTCTAGAAGTCCAACAGCTGTTAAACCATGGCTTTGCTCTGATTATTTCATGCCTTGTGATCACTCTTTATTCCACTTAAATTTGTGGATAGCAAGTTTTCCGGAGTCTCAGTAATTTGTTGGTATGAATTGAAAGATATCCCCTGCTTTGAGTGTTCTAATGAGCCCAGTGGTTCATTCTGAATGTCTGCGTCTGGTGAAGATAATGAGCCTGGCAAGTCTGTTAGTCACAGACAGGTCTGCAGTGAAGGGTGCAATGAGCCTCAAGTTTAAAATAGATCCTTCTATTTGAAACAAATAGGGTTTCAAATGCTAGTACCAGACTTTTTTTTTTTTTTTTTTGCATCATTTGACATTTTAAAACTATATAGAGAATTCAGAAATATTATATTTTTGTTTTTTTAAATATTTTTTGTCTCTCTGCTTCAGAAAAGCAAAACAAAACCAACAATGTGTATCACCCTATGAAATGAAGAATGTTAGCCCCAGGACCTTCCAAAAAGGTCAGTGTTTGTTTTTGGCTTTTTGCTGAGGAAGATTCGCCTTGAGCTAACATCCATGCCAATCTTCCTCTGTTTTGTAGTATGTGGGCTGCCAGCTCTGTCATGCTAACAGAGCCGTGTTGGTCCGCACCCAGGAACTGAACCTGGGCCACCAAAGTGGAGTGCATGGGACTTAAGCAGTTAGGCCACTGTCGCTGGCCTGTCAGTGTTTGCTTTAAAGAGAGTCTGTGGAGAATTTTCTTAGTTGCAGTCAGAGGTTAGAAATCCAAATAGCTAAGCAGTGAGCAATACTGAATTTTCCAAGATTCTATTGAAATATCTTCTAAATACATGATGGTTTTTAAAATTTATTTGAGTGCAAAAAAATAAGATTTTAGGTATTGTTCTTCTGAACAGAGCATTGTTCTAGTTTTTGTGTGGTTTTTAATGTCCTGAAAAATCCTTAGCTTGGTGAGACTAAAATTCATCTCTGGTTAGATTCTAATTATGTTTCAGATAATAATTTACATTTTTTTCTAAAGTTAGTCTGTAATATTTGGACTATTAATCTAGGTAACTGTTATATTAAATATATTATTTTCAATCCAGATCAAAATTACCCATCACCTATTGAGATTTAATATTATAGATTTTTGTGTGAGGAAGATTGTCACTGAGCCAACATCTGTGCCCATCTTCCTCTATTTTATGTGGGACTCTGCCTCAGCATAGCTTGATGAGCAGTGCTAGGTCCACACCTGGGATCTGAATCTGTGCACCCCAGGCCGCTGAAGTGAAGTGTGCAAACTTGACCCCTTAGGATTTTTAAAATAATCTCAATGTTAATTTTATTTCATGGCTGGTGAAATACTAAATTACTTTGTTCCTGAATTGGATATTTTACTCTAACCATACTTTTAAATATTTCTTTCCTTTCTAATGACTGATTAACAACAAAATTTAACACATTTGAAATTCAGTTTTGTATATGAGGACAAAGCTGTTCAGGAAACTGGTGAAAAGTCTTTCACTCAGCTATTTTTTAATGCCATCCATCCAAGTTTATTTTTTTCAATTGCTTCACTTGTTTGCATTGTGACAGTATAGTTCATTTTCTTATCCAGCACTGTTTAAGCATACAAAACATTTTCTAATAGGTAACTACTATAATTAAAAATGCATGCCTATGGGGCCGGCCCCACGGCCTAGTGGTTAAAATTCTGTGCACTCTGCCTCAACAGCCTGGGTTCGCAGGTTTTGATGCTGGGTGCGGACCTGCTCCACTCGTCAGCCATGCTGTGGAAGTATCCCACATACAAAATAGAGGAGCAAAAAACAGAGGAAGATTGGCAACAGAAATTAACTCAGGGCGAATCTTCCTCACCAAAAAAAAGAAAAAAAGAAAGAAAGAAAGCATATCTGTAATATATAAAACAAAATACATTTCAGAATTTTGAGGAAGATTAGCCCTGAGCTAACATCTGCTGCCAATCCTCCTCTTTTTGCTGAGGAAGACTGGCCCTGAGCTAACATCTGTGCCCATCTTCCTCTCCTTTATATGGGGGATGCCTGACACAGCATGGCTTGATAAGCGGTTCATAGGTCTGCGCCCGGGACCTGAACCGGCGAACCCTGGGCTGCTGAAGCAGAGCCCTCGAACTTAGCTGCTACGTCACTGGACCAGCCTTGTTTGATTTAATTTTAGTATTTTGCTGTTGTTGCTTTCTTCTTAATTTTGATTTGTTGTGTACTGGTCAACATGGTTTATTCTGAGATTAACTCAGAAGGACCCAATGTTGGACAGGATAAAAATCAAAGAGTATTCAGTGTTTCTAATTTGGTGAGAATGGAATGTGTCTGATAGTGAAATTAGTTTTGAGGGGCCTCTAGGGTGCTGTTTAGTGACACAATGAGGTAGTTCATGGAGTTTCCAGAGGGGCCTAATTCATAACCAGGGAACAGTTTAGGAATAGGAAGCATCTGAATGAAGAGGCCATTTATACTTCGTTCACTCACCCTGAAGGAATTTCTATGGGGCATATAATATTTCATGTAACTTTTCTGCCCAATATTTTCCAAATGGTGAGAAAATTGCCTCTGAAAATTGGAGTATAATTTGTATTGCAGGTTTTCTATCAACTGTAACAGTGAAACTCATGAAATACATAGGGTTTTTTTAAAACTTACCTAAGCGTTAGGTGAATGTAGAATAAGCTTCCCTCCCTTTATTTTCTTTGAATGTTATTAATCAGTGAATCTTCAGGTAAAATTTGAGAGGCTTCCTCATTCTGAGAAGTTAGCTATTAAGTTAGATACAGCTTGATATGCTTCAAAGCATCTTGACATTCTCCTATGAAAGTAATAAGGCAAACCCAAATATATTGGAATACAATTACTTAAAGTAATTATCACTTTGTTAAAGAGGACACATTATTATATTGTCAGATTTAAATTATATTAAAAAGGGAAATATTTTATAACCGAACTTGCCTAACGTAATCATAATTGTCATGGAGCATTGTTTTGAGTGATAATGAATAAATAATAGACAATATGTACCATTTATCAAATGCACTATAAGGTGCTTCGCATATATTGTCTCTAATTATCCTAATAAGTTAATGCTAATAAAAAGATTCATTTGTGCTCAAGTGTATACAAATGGCAGAGATATTACACAGGAGTCTACACGAATATATCCGTATCCTTTTCCTTGTCTCGGGTTGATGAATGTAAGCTAAGGTTTAAATCAACATACATTTCTGCTTATAATTAATAACAATATATTTTTCAAGTTTTAAACAATTTTTTATTGAAACTTACATTTCAAACATTTTTAGCAGTTGACTTTGAGCAGATAGATAACATAATTAGATGACCAATTCATCTAGTCTTTATGAATACTATATGTGATCAATTCAGTTTAAGCCTCTACATAAACATCTGTTCAAAGATCTTTATTGCTTCCTAAGTTCTGTGGCAGTAATTTCCTTAATTTTACTCACGCCCTTCAAAAGAAAGTTGAAATTTACGTATCTTCTTGCATATTTTAAATCGATCAATTATTTTCATCATACTTAAATAAAAAATAACACATTTTGATGTTATAATGAATCAAAATAAAGAGTTACATCAACTTTCAAAGATATCTAATGGACTATAAATACCATAGAAAATTGGTTCCCATCATTACTCTTTTAAAAAAATCCATGATCTGATTAAAATAAATTTTATATTGTTCCTTTTATGCTTTGAACTCATATTCAGGTTATATTCATCCCACAAAATTTTATTAAACCATATTTTTATTCTAGAAACTTATTACTGATATTTTGAACTTGTTTATAACAAAAATATGAAAATAAACTAAATTTAAAAAAATTATTTTCTGCAACTACAAGGCTTAGTGCTGATAATTTTTTTCTGGATTCATATATTGCCACAATTATTATTATTAGTGCATAATTCAATAAAATGTAAATACTGTATAATTTGACAATCACTAAACAAAAATGCAAAGTTATATCTGAAGTATTTTTCTTAATGAGATGACTGAGATTGCTTCAATATGTTTTGCTTTTTAATCACTGCATGTTATTTGTGGAATAAATAAATTATGGCTAATATGAGACAATGTGTGGTAACAATTCAATTCCTAATTTTTTAATTATTGAAGATGTTAACCCTATGAAAATACTGTTCACAAAGTCAGTCAATAGGAATTGTAGGAAATTTTCATAACATGTCAATTTTTAAAACTCATTCTAGGTTATATGCTGAATATAATATAAATGTCATTTTAATTTCTACTTACAGACAGTAGAAAGAAAATAGTTTGAAGCTACCTGCTTTAGGAAACTGTGACACTGAGAAAAATACTCCTAAAGTTCACCAATATAAACAAACGTTTACTATTTATCCTTGTTATTTTTCTCACTTACAGGGACCTTTTAAACCTGATCGATTAAAAAAGAGTTACAAAAAATGGGAACAATATGAATTCTATTATGCCTTTGTCTATATAGAATTTTATACAATACTTTTGTCACTGTTTTAATTGTTTTCGTCAAAAATATGGAACTACATATATATATCATCAATTTTATGAAAAATGGTCAGCATATAGCCGATTTGGTTAAGAGAGTCTATAGGGTCATACCAAATCAGTCAAAAAAGAGATAATATCGGACCTAATTTTTAGGTTAAAAAATACACCATATTGCATACTCTATAAGAAACATATCTGAAATCTAATTCTAAGAAGGATAGATCGGGAAGTTATGTAAGCTCACTGCTGGCTTGTTATCCGGGCTCAATCATAGGCAGACTCACCATTTCCTAGGAATCCTTTTGCTTTGCTCTCTTGGTGCTCTCCCTTCAAGTGCTGTGGTGGGGGAAGAAAAGCCTTTAAAGCAAATTTCCCAGAATTATCTCTTTGCTTGATGCCTGGAAGATTTTTATACCCAAAAGCAATACATCAAAGTAAGATTCTGGAGAGCTGAAAGTATGCCTTTCTTTTGTAAAGTGAGAGAAGAGCAATTGTAAAGGCAGATGAAAATGGAAATCCTATGGGAAGCTAAGGATGTGAAAATTAGTTCTCTGCAAACCTCTGGGGAAGTTTCCATGTACTCCAGTGGTACTGTATCTCAATTTGAATGCTACTGATATATGAGAAAAAGTTGTTTCTTAACAAATATATTCAATAACCTCCATAATCTAATCCCAAATTACTTTAAAAAAAAAACATTTATTGTAGGGGCCAGCATAGTGGCACAGCGGTTAAGTTTGCACGTCCCACTTTGAGGCCTAGGGTTCACCAGTTCCGATCCTGGGTGCAGACATGACACCGCTTGTTGAGCCATGCTGTGGCAGGCGTCCCACATATAAAGTAGAGGAAGACGGGCACGGATGTTAGCTCAGGGCCAGTCTTCCTCAGCAAAAAGAGGAGGATTGGCAGCAGATGTTAGCTCAGAGCTAATCTTCCTCAAAAAAATAAAATAAAATAAAATGTTTATTATAAAATAGACATAACATAAATTGACCATTTAAGCATTTTTAAGTGAACAATTCAGACGTTAAGTACATTCACATGGTTGTGCAGCCATCCCACTATCCATCTTCAGAACTTTGTCATCACCCCAAACTGAAACTGTATCCATTAAGCAGTAACTTCCCATTACTGCCTTCCCTCAAACCCTGGTAACCACTCTTCTTCCCTTCTCTATGAATTTGCCTATTCTGGGGACCTGACGTGAGTGGCAGTTTGCGTTTGTCCTTTTTCATTTGGCTTATTTCACTCAGCATAATCTTTTCAAGGTTCACCCTTGTTGTAGCATTTATCAGTATTTCATTCTTAAGACTGAATAATATTCCATTGTGTGTATATACCACATTTCTTTTATCTATTCATCTGTTGATAGACATTTGGATTATTTCTATCTTTTGGGCATTGTAAATAATACGGCTATGAACTTTGACCTACAAATCCAAATTGCTTTCTGAATTCTTTCTTCCAGTACACCCCACACAAAACTTGTCTATCTATGTCTGTGCTGTCATTCTCACTTGCCAAATATGCAACTTTCTTCCTTTATTCATATGCTTCCCAACTAAATATTTCTCTCATTTCTCTCCACTTATATTATTTTTATTGTTGTTATATATCTTCCATATCTTACTTTAATTGAACAACCATATAAACAGAAATATGTGAGATTTAAGGGGAGGGGTCATATATATTTTCCATATCACATATCTTATATTTTATCTTTTATATGTAGTATATTTTACTTTATCCTCCTCAATATCTAGGATAGTTTAACAAACAGTTAAGTAATTTAGGAGTGATTTTTGTTAAATTTGGAAGACAGAAGGAGTTATATCTGAAAAATATCAGGCAGGCTCTAGGAGAATTTATGAAAGCTAAGACTGATAATATTGTTCATTATGCTTTTTCCCCCCTGGTTAGTTTCACACAGCTTCTCCAATAATGCGTTCCTGTAAGGCGCAGCTTTCTGCAGCGTTTGCTATGCCCTCACCCTGCTCCAATGCTTTCTCCAGCTCTCTACTCCAGCAATGTCAGCGGTGCAACTGGGTGACCAAGGCAGCATGGATACGTGCCCCAGCTCCGGTCACTGCTCTCAGCACCACCTCTCTAGTCCAAGGTCTGTTTACCCAAAAGCGGCCCTGTGAGGCTGGTGTTTTAACAAGTGTAGTCCTAACCTTCTATTGGGCAGCCTATCCTGGCCTCCCTGGTTGGAGCCATACACAAAAGAGCACTGGATTCTTACACAAAGCAACTTCTCCAGCAACCAGGGCCAGCAGCATCCAGGGCCCAGCAACTTCCCAGCACCTAGTGAGTTCTGAGGCTCAGCACCTTCTGATGGATGGTCTCCCTTGGCACCTGAGAGGGTAGATTTCCAGCAAGTCATACCAGCTAGGCCCTTAAGAGACTTCCTACCCAGTGAGTCAACATGGTGCCATTTCCAATGAGGTCTGGATCTTGAACCCTATCAGCTTTAGAGAAAGCAGTTGCCCCTTATATTGACTATTACTGTATTCTTTAGAATTTTCTTTAATTCTCATTAGCCAATTCCTTATTACACTACTCCTCTGTCAATAATTCTTTATATTACACTTTTCCCTGTTCAAATCATTGTGTGATGTCTGTCCTCTGATTGAACTGGACTAATACACTCCTACTATATTTTAAATTTGCTAAATTGTGCAATCTTAAACACATGTTTCAGAAATAAATACCTAGTAAAAATACTTACTGAATGCATGAGAGATAAGAAGTTAAAATTAAATGTTTTAGTTCTGGGTAACCAAAGTTAGGGGACCATAGGCCCACTCTCTGCCATATTTTTAATCAGCAATATGATTTTTGGACAGTATACTTAATTTCTGTGGGCCTCACTCCCTCATACATAAAAGGAAGAAAATAAGGCTAGTTGATATCTAAGTTCTATTTCACTCCTAAAATGCTGATTGTGAATCATAATAATTTCACAAGTTTATCATTTAACCCACTCCTTCACTGGCATTATAGAAAAATATTTTTTTAACTACAGTATCCTTCATTCTGGATGTAGAATATTAACTTGGGCACATTTTTAACTTTTGAGTAAACAACCATGAATCTTATAGTGTTATTTAGCTTAATATTTAGTTTGAAACCTATAACTCTAAACAATTATTTTAAGCAAACATCTTATATTAAAAATTGTGTTGAGGATGAAGGGATAGTGGGATATTATGTGTAACTTTTAAAAAATTGTTAGAGGCCTTAACTAGGTTCAGAATACTAATTTATAACGGTAGCTATGTGTCAGGGGAGAATATTCTATTTTTATCTTGAAGGAAGTGCTCATTCCCCTAAATATGTCTGCCTTATAAGACGAGATCTATACATATCTGTCTCCATTTTTATCCCCAACCTACCCAGCTGTTCCATCTAGCCTGCCTTAGGGATAAGGCATATACATAGAACTTCGGTTATTAATATATATACAAATTTTAAAAACCTCTTGTTTCCTACAAGATACTCAGTTTGTGAAGAAAAGAAAAAGAAGTAATAAACCAGAAGAACAAATGTAAATTATTCAACCAAATTCAGCTTATATCTAAGAAATTTCATATGCATAGGTTACTATATTGTCGCCCATATACTTTAACTAATACTTTAACTGCTTCTTATGGCCTTCCCCCCCACTCCAAATTTTAAAAGTTGGCCATGTTTCCTTACATAAAACATAGGCTAAGATAGATTTTAATTATTTTGCAGACAAGGACACTAATATACACATACACATACAGGCACATCATATATCTTCAGGAGTATTTTCTGAAGTTTTCTAAAAGTCAAATCTCTTTTGTTCTTACTTTCTTTTCCAGCAAATAATCCCACAGAATCCTGGTGCTGTGAGGTTCAGAAGAATGCTAATTCCAGCAGCTTGAAGTCACAGATACGGCCCTTGGTCAGTCCAGCACCTCAGTCTCGATCATGAATTTTGCACCAATTTAATAACTCTACAAAATTAGAACAGCTTCCCAGATTGAATAAAAAATGTCCCAGAGAATTCTTTCCTTCATTTATTTGATTAATAAATCATTCACTTATTGACAATTTCTTAGAAGATTGTATTCCAGTATTATGGGATTCAAAATGGATAAATAATATAAATACATAGCATCTATCTCAGGAAAGCATATATTCTAGGAGCATCCACAAGCCTGAAATTAATAAATACTATAGAATCTTGTCATCCCCACCATAAAGACATATGCAGACTGCAGCGGTAGCATTTGACAGAGATTGATCAACTCTACCTGTAAAAGGGCATAGGCAAGAGGGAGTCAGGACCTTGTGTAGATATATTGACTTTTATTTTTTAAGAAATAGTCATTGAGGGGTTTTAATCAGGGAAGGAAAATGATCTGATGTTCATTAAAAAAAAAAATGCCTGGGAGTGATGTAGAGAATATATGGGAAGTGGCAAGATTTGACGAAGGAAGATCTTTTAGGAGATGATAGCAATGGTGCAAAACAAAGATAATGAGGGGGCCAGCCTGGTGGCATAATGGTTAAGTTTGGGCACTCCACTTTGGAGGCCTGGGGTTTGCGGGTTTGGATCCTAGGTGCAGATCTACACACAAGGCTCATCAAGCTATGCTGTGGTGGTATCTCACATACAAAATAGGGGAAGATTGGCACAGATGTTAACTCAAGGCCAATCTTCCTCACCAAAACAAAAGAAAGAAAGAAAAAGATAATGAGGAACTAAATTTAGCAATAGCAAAGAGAATTAAAAAGAAAAAATAGGCCAGCTTGGAAAAATGTTAACATGGTAAAATTTATATAGCCACATGACCCATTCAACTGGAAATGGTTTGGAAAAAAAAGAGGTTTGAAGGATGACTTTCAGGTTTCTGGCTCCCCTGGTATCACCACGGAGAAGGATAAAATTAATTAGATTTGTCAAGGAAAAAAGATTGCCTTTCGCAGTTTGAATGTGCCTTAAATGTTAATTTTTAGTATTCATTGGCCTGTGAAAAGTCCAAATGCATGTTTTTCCTGAATCAAGGCAAAGCACTGAAATCAATAAAAACCCTTCAGGGTTGTGTTAGAGAAGAGAGTATGTAAATGTTTTAAAAACTCTAAGTGGACATCCACATAGTTTTTTTAACATTTATAGCTAAATTTGGAAGAGTAACTGCTTTAACATTTATTTGTGACACATACAAAAAAGAAATTTATCTTTGTGCATAGTGGTATTTTATCACTGAGTGTATACTTAGTTTCACTTACTCTAGCAGAAACTAAGTATGTTTTATTCTGGGCATTGATGTCCATATTTTGCCCCAGTAACAGAACAATATTTGAGAAATAATACAATATGATGAAGAAAATATATACATCTTCTTATAAAACTAAAGAAACTCCAGAAATCTCACATACCATAAAACCTATTTAAGTCTTTCTCTGTTGTGTGAATGGCATATAAAAAGAATTTTTCTTTCCCAAAATTGATTCCAGATATTATGTCATATATTTTTAAAAATGAAAGGAAAGCATGGTCAGTTGTGGAGCAGATCACCTACAGAACTGGTTGCTTAAAATAAAAGCAGTTTTGTTTATTTTTAAGAAAAGAATAAGATGCGAAATCTGAGATGGTAAAGATACATTGTATCTTTGTAAAAGCAGGCTAATGTGATTCATATTTTAATGCCGCTTGAGGAAAAGTAAAATTAACTTAGCCCTGTTGTTCCTAATATAAATTAAAAAGTGAAAAAAAAGTTTATAGGCCAAGATCAAATAGATAGCCATTCTCTATATTTTGCACTTATAAACATGAAAATATTGGAAGATAGTAATTAACAGATGAATTGTTTACATTTTTAAAGCATTTTAAAAAATGTATGTGCCCTTTTGAAATATTATTTCATCGAAACCTGGCATCAAATAACAGATACAGCTCAAAGTTATGACTTCCAGCACATCTACAGAGGGGCAAGGCCAGTGCCAAAAACAGGGATCCGATTCCTGTACCTATCCTGGATCCACTGCAGCAGAGAGTGGCCCAATTCCAATATTTCTCAGTTGTCTTTACTTGATAGACTGCCACGCCAGTGGCAACACTCGGCCCCTGATTCCAGGAGATTCCCAAAAGTTACAAACTTGCCTCCTTTCAGCTGCTCTGGTTGACTCTTTAATCTCTTTTGCTCCATATTCTCAGCTGTTCTGCAATAGCTGCTTTCCATTTACTCTCCCTTCCTTAGCCCGTTGCAGAAAGGGCTTTTCCAGCATTTGCCTCTGTCTGTAGAGACTGTTCTCGGTTCACCTTGAAAAAAAAAAAGATGAAAAAAATCAAGAACAAATTTTGAAAACTAAAGATTTAGAGATATATTACAAAAAGATTTAGGATTCATTTTACCTTAAATAAAATAGACAATTATGATCAATTGTCTTCTCTTTCTTTGATTTTAATTTAATTTTAATGTATTTTTATCACTAGAGAGTGTTTTTTCTAAAACAGCTATTGCTTTGCATTACCCCTGGGGTGGTCCTATTGTTAAGTATGTCTTATGCTGATTTTTCCAAGAAAAATCAATCACAGGGATCCTATGTTCCAGAAACAACTTAAAAAAAACAAGATGATATATAGATGTGGCTATTTTTCAGTGAATTTGACAAACTTATTGTTGAACCCTGATTCTCCAAAATATTACCACAATAACTTGTTCATAAGACAAAGCTGAGTTTATTCTCTTGGTTAGAGTGAGCACCACCTTGACAGTCTCAGTAGTTTGGAGGGTAGAGAGCAAGGTCATGTTTGTGAGGTTTTAAAGTCTGATTTAAGGTGGGTCTTTCAATGTAGGCCTTGATTAGGACTGGATAAGGATAGTGCTAAAAGAGTTTAGGGTTGGTGGACACAGCAAGGAGAGGATTTTGAAGTGAGAGGTTTGAAAACTTTTGTCCTTTAACTTGTTTTATAGTTGATGGAGCTTTCAGAAATTTCCTAACATGATCTTTTATCTTTCTCAACAGGAATTTCCAGGAATAGTAATGAAAGCCATGAAATAGTAAAGTCATGCAAATATAGACATGTCTGTGCATATAGATGGGTGTGGTTCTCACTATGTACTCAAATTAGATAATTCCTTCCTGAAAAATTTCTTTCTGTTTGGAATCAATGCCTTTGTCTATATTTATAAAATTAGTGAATGACTGGAAAACCTCTAGCACATTTTGGCACTCTCAAGATTCTTGTAGGTTAATGATATTCACATCTTAATACTATCCAGATCATTACGTGCTTTGCACTGCACCGAGGGCCGGGGAGGCAGTAACAATGTGTGTGTGTGTTATCATGGCCGTAGAAAAGAGGAAGGTACAACTGGAAAATGTAATGTCTGTCAGCTGGTGCCTCTAATAATTTGTATATATATTTGGGCCATATATTTTGTTATTCATCAACAATATTCTTAAAGCTCACTTTGTAGATGCATCGTAGGTGCTCAATAAATTTAATTAAATAAATGGATTCAGTTTACTCAACTAAGCCATCAGCTCTGCTTCTAATTATCTGGAAAATCTTGGGCAAGTTATATCACTTCAATTTCCTCATCTGTAAAAATATTAGTAAAAATAATAAATAATAAAACCAAAATCTTAGTTATAGCTAGCATATAAGCCCTGAATATATGTTAGCTATTACCATTTTTAAAACTATTTTTTAAAATTTCTGTAGAACATGAAGATTATCAGTCCTTAATATTGTTCTTCTGTTACATATTACCTGACAAAAATTAATGATGCTGATTGTTCCCAAAAGTTGCTCTTCCTTTTCTTGGTGGTTCTAGAAGTTGCTTATATCAAAGCTATGGTTTATTTACAGTTTTCTTCTAGTAAAATTTAGAATCCTCTTGTTCTGATGAAACATTTTATGTTCAAGTGATATTTTATATGTCAAGTGAATAGTTCTCTAACTAGATAATAAAATAAATTAGATGTGATTTATATTTTTCTGGTTTGGATACTTATAAATTAAAGTTGGTTTAACTTCAGGTTACATTGTAGAGTGTTGTAAGGTTGATAGAACCTAAAATTAAAGGGTTCAGTAAAGGTCAGTGTTTTTATAAAAGAACGCAATCTTCAATTAACTTGCAGTTTGCATTAAATAAATCTTACCATTTGTCAAGGTTTTGCTTAAAGTATAGTAATTATCACAATTATTGTAATAGTCAAAATGATAATAATAGCAAGAATCATGCTACCTATATGTTACTTCGAGCCATGCATGCCTCTAAAATCTAGAAGCATTCATCTTAAATTCCCTAATCCTATAACCTAGATGATACAAATATGTCCCTAAGATTATCGTTAATTCCTGAGATAATATATTTTTTGGTTCCATCTGCTTCTAGACTCATGTATGTTGTTCCTTTACCCATAGATCCAGATATGAAACTCGGTCTCTTTATTGATTTCCAACAAAACACACACACACACACACAAACACACACACAGAAAACAAACAAGCAAACAAACTAACAACAGCAATATAAAACCCTTCTTAAAGGATAAATGTTTTAAAAAGAAAAACAAATGACTTTTATACTCTCATATGAATATAAAATGAATACATATCAAATACTTTATCTAATTTAATAATTAGTGAAAGAACCAGAAAGATGTTACAACGTGTTCAAAAGCAAATTCAAAGAACCCCATAGATAGACAATTAAGAAGTACTGGAATGAATTTACAAACAGATGTAAGGCAGGTGTATCCACAGACAAAACCCAATTGCATTTCACGGGGCATAATTCATTTGCATTTCTATGAATCAGAATCATTCGCCTTATTATCGATTTTTTATATTTTATAGAGCTTTAAAATAGCTCAAAGACAATTAAAGGCTTAGATAGCCTTGAAGAGCTAGAGAGGAAACTCACTTATTTCAAAGTCTTTCACAATTTTTCCTTACAGTATCTATTCTTCCCTTCTTTGATATTAATAATCTCAAATGTCATTGTTTATCTCAAAAATATCTGCTCCAATAGGTTTGGTATGATTATTTACCTAAATTCAACAAGTACTAATTAATCTTGTAAGCATGCTTGAGTTTACTTTACAAATCTAGAGCCTTTTAGTATTGGACAAATATTGTATCTACATAATTCACATTTTTGGAAGTCTGGAAGTTTGCATAAGGAATCTGTGATTGGACTTTAAAAAAACCCTCTATTATTTGGTATCCCAAGGCTTTTGAAAATCATTTTGAAGAAATACTTTGTAGTATTTCACCTGCAGTACCTGTAAATGTGAGTGCATTCCCACATGTGCCAGGGTTCCAGCCTTACCACGAATGTCCTTCTTGACTACCTGTCACCTGGGACCGTATAGGACTGACACCAGCCTCATTTTTCTGGCAGAGCTTTGTAGACATTGGATCCATGAATAAAGTAGCCTTACTTCCTTAAAAGTCGCTGGTCATACCTGATTCAATGCAAGTTATGCTCAAAGTTGGAACGCCAGGGAAGGCCTTGGTTGCACAGTCAGTTTGTTCAATTACATCCTGGCAAAAGGAGTACAGCTTCTTTCTAAGTCTTTGGAAATAAATATATTGTCATAAAAAAAGTAAGGAGGCTTAGTAAGAGTTTCAGATCAGCAGAGGTCAATGAAAATTTGATATCATTTAAAAATACTTCATTTCATTTTACAAACACAGAGTTTAGTAAATTATTTTGGGTTAGACAACTTGAGAAAAAGAGAAAGAGTTTCCTTGTATATCCGTGAACTAGAAAATTGACGTGAATCAGATGTATGCAATACATAAAAACACAATAAACTTTTCCTCATCAGTTCCTTCAGGCCTATGTAATTAATTCTTACTCTGCTGGATTTTAGATAAGCAGTCTTGGAAATCTGTCTGCTTCTTAACTAGCAAGAACCCTGGAAATCCAGACTCAATCTGCTGTTACAGCCTGAATGTTTCTATACATGACAGCTCAGAAGCCATGATTTTCATAGAAGAAAAATATGGAGATATATATTTTATATGCCATAAATACCAAGCAAAGAGATTCCGTAAGTCTAGAGCAGGGCCTAAACATCTATATTATTATAAAACTCCATGGGTAAGTCTAATGTGAGTCCCTAGAAAGGAGCTAGTGGCCTAGATGCTACTGGATTCAAATAAAAGAATTAAGCTTTTGACAAATTAAACATTTCTAATATAACAAATTATAAGTGATAACTCTTTCTTTTCTCTAATATCACCAAGAAAAGGAGCACTGGGACTCTGATAAATGTAAGAAAACTCAACAGAAATATTTCATAAAAATTTTGATTACTGTTTCTCTTAGGTTAAAGCATACGGTGATCAGAGTGAGGCATTAACCACCTCCAAAGATTTCTTATAAAGTGTTTTCTTTTATGGAACATCTCCTTTTAGGAGTTTTTTAAAAAGATAGAAGAAATAATTGTGATTTTCCAGGGTCTTGTGAGGGGAAAACTCAAAGATGGTTTTATCAGTAAATGATATTGTGAAAGTTTTCTCTCTTTTTCCTCTATACTTCAGGTTCCATGGAGAAAGACAAAAGACAAAAGTTGTCAGAGGAGATTTAGACATTTGATTTAAACAGGATCATGGGCATCTAAGAAGAAATGATTGATTACCTATGGAAGCAAAGTGGGGAAAGAAAAAACATTTAAAAATAAACAAAGAAGTTAAAATAGTTGTAAAGAACCTTATTTCTTTTATAGAGGAGGAAGATATACTTATTTTTGGTTCTTAAAGAATCAAGGATATAATAAAGTCAACATACAGCACAAAAAATATTCTAGCAGAATACAAAATCTCTGTTACCTAGACAGATTACACGGGTTTTTTAAAAAAGTAATATTTCATATTATAGTGAAAAGCATTAATCAGTAAACCAAGTAAACAAGCCCATCAAAATTCAGGAAGCTACTAAGGTTTTAACACATTTCATAGTTTTCTTTTCAGACCCTGTATTGTATACTTAGGCAAATGAATTCACTTTCCATATTTTACCCTTTATAGAGTTCTTTCATATTCTAGAAAAAACTGCTACGTTTTCTTTAGGACAGATCACAGTGGGTCTTTGTGGTCAAAACTAATTTCATACCAATATTAGGGTGTTATTTCTGCTACGCTGTGATGCACTTATCACTGCTATCTTAAAATTAATCAATAAATATTTAAAAATTTTGTTTTAATTTTCAATACGATGAATATAAACCATATATTTATAACATACATAAGCTCTTGGTGTCATCAATAAGTACAAAGAGTGTAAAAGAGTCTAGAGACTAAAAATTTCAAGAACCACTGCATTAGGACAAAATTACTCTTTATCTTGAAAAACGAAAGCATGTACAGTTATATTTCTCTGTCATTATTGTTTCTATTATAGTCGCAACCACTTGTATTAATTATAACTTTTAACCCAAGTAATATCTTCTATTTCGTAGAGAAAAAAGTGGGAGGTAGATAATTGAGAAGTCACACATGAGCATTTTAGCACACTAGTGGAGCTTATTAATATATACAATACAACTGTCCACAGTCACACACATCCCTTACACAACTTCTCAAAATGACAAATTGAACACATTCATTATCACAATACAAAGTAATAGCTTCTCTATAGTATATAAAAAAAAGAAGCAAAATTATAAAAACTTAAAATTGTGCTTAGTAATCAATGCTTTAGTATTCTATCTTACTTAGAAATCATCTACATTTCCAATAATTTTCAATTAATTAATTTAACTTATCATTCCAATTAAATTACATTTCAGGGTATGACTTTAATTTACTTAAACATCTCAAAATGATCTTGAAGCTGAAGTGATTATTCTGAAAATAAAAAGTTTTAAGAATAACGATTCAGTTTATGAATTAGGAAATTTATAATTTTCATTATATTGAACATTGTAGAGTACCATTAGCTTAGTTTGATTATTAAACATGTATATGTTCATGAAAAACCAAGCCCAGTGGAGTAAAATGCGTGACTGTATTATACCTAAAACTGATAACAAAAAGACATAACTGTTTTCCTTTAAACCAAAATTATTAAATTATTCTCCTTTGTCAAAGACTCAGTTAATTATGTGGGCTTGGATTCTTAAAATGTTTCCGATTTAGCTTATGTAAGAATTTTTTTAGTCTGGTACATTTAAAGTACAAGATATTTCATATCCCTTATTTTCTGGGAATTTTAGCAATATTTAGTTTACAAAAGCACTTATTCCTCCAAACCAATCAAAACAGCTTTCTTTTAATTTCAGAGACTTTATTAATCTAAATTATTAATGCTATCTAGAGATGGGAGAGTATTTCACACCCACATACAAGAGGAAAAGGCCCTAATGATCTATAGACGCATAGACCTATAGATGCCTAGAGAGCTTAGAGCTTCATTTCTGCAATTCAAGAAACACAAGAAGGCAAAACTCACCAGTCTAGACATTAAAGAGCTGTTTTTCCTTCCTGATAGGAATAAATGCTTGATTGATCTGACCTCAGATTAATCAAACATACAAACAACAAACAAAAAGGCTAACAAATGAGATTTCCTGTTAGCTCTCACTGAATAGCTCATAAAGCTCTATAACTATTAATCTGTTCTGTCAGGTGTGGATCAGCAAGTGGTCAGACCATAAAAGCAAAGTCCCAGGCATTATTGCCATCAACAGGATATAACATGAAATGCGTAAGCAAACCAAACCCTAAAGGAAAACACCATATCAGCAGAGAGGGAAAAAAGGAAAGAAAACAAACAAACAAAAACTGGAGAAATACCAAAGTTTAGTTCTTTCATCACTTGGATTTCACCTCTGAGAGCCAAGAAAATAGAAACCTGAGTGAGCTCAACTGCTCTGACAACACTTCTCTGACAACATATTTACCTCTTCCTATCAAGTGAGTTCATTGGGCATCTTGGTGGAGGATTTTCAGAAATGATATATAATAAATTTTTTTAAAAAATACATGTCAAAGATCTTATTTAGCCTATGAATAATGAGGAAATTGGTAAGATGTTACAACTGGCTTAAAGAAAAATTCAAAGAAATGCATATATAGGCAAATAAGGTAAGCTAAAATAAATTTAAAAATAAACTCAAAATGAGTTTATCTGTAGGGAAAAAATCAACCACATTTTACTGATAAATTTAATTCCTATGGAGAGGAATCATTTGCCTTGTTGATAACAGTTTCTACACTTACAGAGTTGTAAAATCTCTCAAAATAATGAAAGACTGAAATAACCCCTAAGGGTGACCTAGGCAGGACATCCATGATCTTTTTGGTCCATTTAAATTTTTTCACAATTTTTTTCCCCTACATTTCTGGTACCATTGAGTAGAGTACCTATTTCTAAGTGGTTAAGGGTCAAAATGAGGTTTTCTATTATAAACCAAAAAGCTAAAAAATAAACGAATGGAATAAATAATTATAAAACATAAAATCATCTCCTAAATTTTCCAGTATTTGAAGGTTCTCTCCAACCTCTGACATATGGCGAATCAAGACTTTTTCCCCATGGCACGATGAGTCTCAACCCTTTCTCTGGCTCTTCACTCCCACTGCTGGTTTTCCACTCTTAAGACGTTAGAGGAAACTGAAAAAGAGAAAAAGAAAACAGAAGCAAATACACAAAGATTTAGTAGAATAAACATCTGGGATTTGGGGAGAGAAAACATGTACTTGCCTTGTGAGCAGTGTGTGTTGTCAGTTAAAGCAGAGCCAAAGATGATGATGAGATATCACTGAGAATTACTTCAATTAAAATATATAAGGTCTGTATAAACTATATGCATTTTTACTTATACATAAATCTGATGTACTATTAAGAATTAGGTCTAAATAGTATCAGGTCATAGATATTAAACTTCCTTTCAGTTATAAACAGATTAGCATACAAATGTTGCAAATCCTATAAGGTGAGGATAAACAAAAGAGATTGAAGGATATTAAGGATACATAAAAATAGGAAATGCAAAGTTCAGTGTGTTTCTTTGTGATTTTCAAAATGAAGCTTAGCTATTCCCACGAAATCTTATAATGAAATATTAAAAATAAAATTGCAGTAATTTTTATGTAGTGGTCATGATGCATTTTTCTTCAGATACAAATATGCTGCTATTCCAGGCAAATTTTGGACACAGTCTCATCATAATGTCACTGCTGAATTTAGGGAAGCTGTAAGGCTCACATGTCAGGCGTGCTAAAAAGGCAGTATGTGGGTATTATGATTTAATGCCCTTTGCCACTGGGAATTCCTGGGGCTCAGAGTAATAACGTCTTTCACATTAATGTGCAGTGAAGTGAATGCTGCATTAATGTTCATAGAAAGTTCAATTCTTTTGAGAGGATAAGGAGATAATATCAACTGTATTAATATAAGAAAATTATTAGGTAACATTAGAAGATCACATTATATGTATGTTTAATATTGTATCTTTGCCATTTTTTTACTATTTTACACTATTGTAAGCTAGAAATATTGATTGACTTTGTTTGATATTAAATTTTTCAGTGAGATTTTTCCCTTTTTGCAACCCAGAATGTAAATCTATACTTATAAATTCTTTGTAAGTATACTCTTAAATTTTATTGACAAATGTCTTTTAAAGTAACTTGTTGGCTACTTGATTTGCTTTGGTTTCATCTCGTTTAATATCAAACGAGAGTAGGTAGGCGAGTATTAATACTTTCCATTTTAGAATTGCTTTTATGCAGTTTAAATTATAATTTAAATTTTAATTCCAGTACTTTATAGCTATAAGTAATGGATTCTTTCTGGTTGCAAATATCTCTATTCCTTGGGGGAGGATATCAAGTCAAAGCTTATCATTTCAAAATGCATAATAAAAAAGAAATAGAAGCATAAATACGTACTCCACGGTATCTTTCTACTAAGCCCTTAAAACTGCACTGTGTTTCCGAGTTTAAATTTTACAGGTAAAGAAGACATTTGGCTCTGTAGTAAGTGAAGTTGTGAGAGATGTCTGTGCTTAACCTCCCTATCTTTAGAGATGCTAGAAGCTGGAATTTTCCCTTATGAGAGAGGATTTACATATAATTCATTTCTACTTACAATTAAGTTCTAGAATAATCTTAACTTTATCAAACCTAAGCAATAGCTTGAAATGGGCTTCTGTTCTAACTCAAAACTAATTATGGGAATTTTTAACTAGAAGCAAAATATTGAAACTACATAATTAGTTACCATCCTGAGAAAGTCTTATGGAATCTGGTTTTTGCTCTTCTAAAATAATTATTTTTATGTTTAGACAAATTGGGGAGAGTAAAAATATTTTTAAAAATGTAAGGCATTGTTCTACTGTCAGATATTCTTGAATTTTACTGCAATTTTTTTCTTTCTTTTTACCCCACTTTTAATATCTCTAAAACTCTTTTTATTTTAGGCACACAACTGGATCTGGATAATATTAATCATCATGCTTAAATAATTCTAACTATTTTTCAGAATTCTGCCATTATATATAAAGAGAATAATGCCAACTAATGCCACTGAAGCTAAATCAATCCCATGAGAACAGTTTATAAATTCTAGAAACATTGCAAGTGATTTTTAATGATGTGCTCAGGATAGCATGATATTATTTGAATATAGATTTTGCAATCGCAAATCCTATTTTTAAATGTTACAAAGTTATCAAGAGTTGTCAACTAGCTCTATGGAGAGGCCCACATGGTAAGGAATTAAGGCCTCTTGCCAACAACTGGTGAGGAACTGAGCCCTCCCTCTTGCCAAAAGCTGTGAGTATTATGAGTTAAATTATGTCCCCAAAATTCATCTGTTGCTATCTTAACCCCCTGTACCTCAGAAAGCAAGCTTATTCGGAAATCGGGTCATTGCAGATATAATCAGTTAAGATGAGTTCATCAGGATAAGTCAAAATCCAATATGACTGGTGTCCTTGTGAAAAGGAGAAATTTGAGCCCAGAGACAGGTACACACAGAGGGAAGACGATGTGAAGAGACACAGGGAGAAGGTGAAATCCACAAAGCAAGGGGAGAGGCTGGCAACAAATCCCAGCCCTGCCAACGACTCAGTTTTGAACTTCTAGCCTCCAGAACTGTGAGACAACCAATTTCTGTTGGTCTAAGCCAACCAGTTTGTGGGACCTTGTAACAGAGCCCTAGGAAAGGAGAATACATGAAGTGAGACAGTAGTTTCCAGATGAAAAGATACATTTGCTTCAATTCACAAATATGTGCATTCAGCACTTTCCATGTGGATGATAATGATGATTTTGAAAATAACTTTAAAATCTATATGAAAGTCTCAGGAAAAAAATGTGTATTTGCTCTGATGTAGGTCACATTTTATAATATAATTAATGCAGAAAATTTCTTGTACTTTAATCTCTGCTTATTTGTGATTTTTACTTTTCACAGAAGGGAATAATTGTAAGCAAATGACATTCAGAATACACACAGGTTTGGGGAAAGAACTTTCTAAATTCTTGTGCATGAAATACTTATGCTCAGTAAGTAGAATTAAATCTTCCTTAAAGGAAAATATTCGGCAACGGTAGCCTTCAGCAGTAGTAATTTATACTCAGCAATTTATGAGTTCCTTACTGACTTCATTATTTGCTGAACAAAATCCATACTTGTTATAGGAACCTTTATATTCACTTTTGTTTAATAAATTTAGAAGAAAGAGCACATCAATGCATTGTGATATCAACCAGGAAGGATCTTTTAAATAGATTTTATTCCAAAATGTATATCACGCATATTTTAATTCAATTCGGTAAGCATTTCTTAGGATAAAACCACCAGATTTTTTCCCTGTTTCAGTTTCAGGTATAGCTACATAATATTTTAGGAATATTAATTTTTTTCAATATTTCTTGGTTAGTGGCCTTTTTCCTATTCATGAAGCAAGTAGGCATTTGATGTCTCTCCCATTAAAAAGAGGATTTATTAGTAGACAGCAGAGGAAAAAAAAAAAAATGTTTTCCCCTCTACTAAGCCTTGGCTTGAGAAAGTCTACATTCTTGAACAAGACGAAAAGGAATTATGACATAGATAATATGTTTGAAAGGATAATGATGAGCCAATTTAAACTGCTGCCCTCTTCTCTCACCGCCCCTAAATTTAGGCAAGAACTCTCCCAAATTTGGGATGAGAGAGGTGCCTTTGAAGAACAAACAATGTAAGCTTAAATGCTAGGATGTCACTCACTATTGAAAAATGGTCCTACTTCTTGTCCCCCAGCCCCAACCAATCCAAGGATAAGGAACTTTAGATGGATTTTAAGAAATTAGCTGTGATCGTGAAATTCATGTCCAAGTTTTAGATCTGTTACTATGAAAAGCTTTTTCATTATATAGTCCATCCTCCCATGATTGATTGACCTAACTTAATTCCTTAAATCTAACCATAGTTTGTCATTCTTCAGTTTTTCTTCAATGGTATATAGTAAATGATTGATAGCCCTGACTTGCCATTGGGAAATGCAGTTGTTTAGAAGTCAGTGTTCGATGATCCTAATACTTGACTGTCTTCATGTAGAAAAAAAAAAAGACATGATGACGATGATCTAGAAATTTAATAAATAATAAATATCCAGATATTATAGGATCATTAAATTTCAGTCGCAAATAAGAGTCCTTGATTTTTAGAGGTTCTTGCAAGTATTTTCTTCTTCTGCTAAGCTTCTTGAAAAGAAAATGACCAAACAAATATTAAACTTCAAACAATTTCAAGAAACCACTTGGCACAGAATACACTTCAGGAAAATCAATATTAATTTTTGAAATATTTGCTACCTGAAAACATCTTTCAAATATATAACCCTTTATCTATCTTTCAAGCTTTAGAATTCAAATGCACTGATGTGCATTATCTCTTTTAGTTCTTGAAATGACTCCACAGAATATCACCATTAATATTTTCAGTCTCCATGATAGGGAAACTGAGTCTTACCAAAATTGTTAATAGACTTGAAAATTGGAGAGGAAAGAGTTCTTTTTATACTGTGAGCTATTTTCTGAGAATCTTCTCTGTGCTAGGCACTGGGATGCAAAAAGTGAATAAGACACGGTTTCTTGTCATCTCCTACCACAGACCACACTCTCGAGTACTTGAAAGATTGCATCTTTTCTAGAAACTAGAAAAGCATGATGGGTGAGGGTGAACACTGTAAACTGGGGCAGCAGCAAAGCACTAATTCAGGAAGGCCCAAAGTCAGGGCAGTAAACTATTCTGCTCCTTGCTTACTGCCGGGGCCTGGAGGTCCTAGCCTGTTAAAAATTTCAGGTGGGAAATGTTGGAGAGCCATACTGTCCATCTTGTCGAACAATATCTAATTTAATAAAGCTCCAGTCTCCCCATCTAGAGTCTGTGTACTTGGTTGCAGTTGTAAAATCGCCCTTCTCCTCAACCCTATTGCAGGTCCTCCCACCCACTGATCACTCTAAGTGGCTGAATTCAAAATTAAACTGCAGACTTCAAGTTCCTCATCTTTTTTCTAAATCATAAACTTTTGCTTACTGGTGCTTTTAAGAGAAAGGAATCAAAGTCTATAGACATATAAGTAAGTTTCTATTAGAAACTGAACACTAAGCACGAATAGGGAGAAACTATCATAAAGAGTCCCTCCCATGCTTTATGAAACAGCTAAGCATTTTTTCTTTCTTTTTTTTTTGTGAGGAAGATTGGCCCTGAGTGAACATCTGTTGCCAGTCTTTCTCTTTTTTGTATGTGGATGCCACCACAGCATAGCTTGATGAGCAGTGTGTAGGTCCACACCCAGGATCTGGGCCTGGGAACCCCAGGCAACTGAAATGGAGCACATGAACTTAAATTAACCACTATGCCAGCATGGCAGCACCCCAGCTAAGCATTTTTGATATTGATGTGTTTGTCCAGTGACCTCCAAGCACCACCTGACTGAGTCAGTATTGATGGAAACTTGTCAGAGTCATTTTCCAATCCAATGTGACCATTTTTGCTATTGCCCCATTCAGTCTTGTGCAACCATCCTTGCATGCTGTCATATTTTTTCACCCAGGCAGAGATAAGCTTCTTCTCTGAAAAAAATACTTGGACATTTTAAATCCTTTCAAAAAGTCAGCCAACCGGTTTTTTCAGCTTGAACTGATGCCTGTTGCTTAGTTCTGGTAAAAAATATTGCAATATAGTCTTGGCCATGAGGGCTATAGAATTGGCCACATCCCCACTGAAAACGTAGGGTCAAGGCAGCAAGCTTTTTCTCTGAGAAACCCGATGTTTGAGCCCCAATAGAGGCCACATGGGAAGACACAAATGACCTATATAGTGTGTAGAATCTTTGCAGTTATAAGCTGTAATGGAAGATGAGAGAGAGAGATGTAAGTTATTGCACTCCACAAAACTGTGCTTGGAGCCAAATGGTATCGGTGATGGCAGAAGGCAAACTAGCTAATCTAATTTAGGTGCTTCAGCAGCCTTTGATCTAATATTAAACAAGGTGATGACAGACCATGATAGGAATATCAGCACAGTATTTGGCTGACTTTCTAGCCTATAGGGCAGCCAGGACCATTTTAGGTCTAAGTATTTCAGAAGCAATAGCATGATCCTCATTCTTATGTATGGTATGAGACTGGGAAAATGGCCAGGGGACAATGCATCCTCCTACCGACAAAACTTCCCTGAGACGTGCATCACACCTTCAGTGGGAGGGTGTGACAAAAAGTGAAATCTCCTTTGTATTGTGAAAGAAGATTGAGCATCAAGAAATCAATTAATTGCTTAAAGGCAATAATGAAATTCATCCTGAAGCAGTCACTTACAGATTTAATCAGTCTGGAAAGAACAGTAGCCAACAGAAAATGTCATGCTTTGGTTTCCCTGGGCCTACAATGTTTGGTTTCAGCAAATAAAGTGAAAATATCAAGGTGAAAACATTCAATAGGTAAGAATATAACTGCTGGGATTTGCTACTCATTGTCAAGGTGAAAGAGTCACTTCCTGAAGATTGCTTTTCTTATGACTCAATTTATAGTGATGGAAAAACTGGATTGCTCCTATTCATTTTCTCCTCTGAACTTACTTTTCCCCATCCTTGGTTAAATCTTGGCTATACTCTATCCGAATTTAGACCAATGTCAAGGATAACTCTTGAAATTAACCAACCTTTAATCAAACCTCCATAGACAATTTATATGAGAGAATAGCAAGCCAGCTATTAGATTAAGTTAAAGACCATTTATGATTCAGCTTAGATATTATCGACCATTTGTGTTTTATTATATTTTATTATAAAACCACTTTATATTACTACTTTAAGATTACTATATTTACCATAAAATTGTAAATATTACTAAGAGATGATAAATTGGTAATCAACTTTTTGTATTTTTTTCTTCCTTTTGAATTTAGTGTTTGTCTTTGCCTCTTAGAAATAAAAATACAAATAAATAAAAATCAAATAAGCAGGGTCATTATTTTGCTTTCAAATATTTATGGAATATTTTCTTAACTTCTTATGCATATTAGTCTTAGCATCAACCTTTTCTAACGTAAAAATAAAATGGTGAGTCTAACTGCTTTGATGCAAGTAAAAATTTCTTTGCACTAGGCAAACTTGAAGAAATATAAAAATTAAAAAAGGTTCAGTAAATGAAAACTACTTACTCAAAATAATATTTTCTTAGTTCCTCCTCTTACAAAGCTGTCTCTTGGGTATCAACGCTTGGCTTCCAAAGCTTCTTTTGTAGTATTCATTTAAACATGTCTTTTTCATGAGGTGTAGGTAATGGTTCTTCAAAGGTCCCCATAAGGATTTCTACACTGCAAAAGTCCCTGACATGAGTGCTATGCTCTTTATCTGCTCCGTGCAATTCTCCTTAAGCCTGACTCCTCTCACCTCTATAGGGCCCAACCCTAGCTAATGCCTGCTGTGTCCCTCTGGCCATGGGGAACTCACCTATCCTTGCCATGCTAAAATGTGGGAGTGCATGATTTCTCCATTACCCTTTGTATTTTACCAGTCATCAGTAGCAGCTCTGTATTTTCTCCCAGCTTCTCAATCCACCAGGCAAGAAGAACACACCAGTTTTTTAATTTATATATATCCCCAAGCTCCAGAATTCAAATATCCAGCTCTTACAAACACTCTCTTACCATGCCTTACTCTCATGGCCACACCAGGGTGGGCCTATGAGATTTTGGGTGAAAAACTTGTCTCTCCATTTTATACATTCAAGTCTCTCAACAACTAGGCTTGGAAAGACTCCTCCATAAGGAAAGGTGGGGAAATTCTACAGTATTCCCCAAAAGACAAAAAATCCAGTAATCCTTACTTAACTCTTTTCAAATATCTAATCTTTTGCTTACATAAACTGGATTAGATTAACAAGTAAATGTTACATGACAAGTTTGCCAATTCTTCTAGGGAGAGTATCTGGTTAATTTGGATGGAGGGGAAATTTAGTTCTCATTTTTTCTCTATTTGTCACTCTAGCTAAAATTTGAAATTAGCATGAAAGTCTTAATCAAAATTATTTTATATGCTGGTGGAATAAGATTTATTTTGAATTGCCAGTCAACTAATTATTATAATTTAGCAACAGCATTTTAATGATAAATTAGTCCATTTACTCAGCTTTTGTAATGTGTTTATCATGATGCTAGTTTCAGTGGAAAGGTACAAAATGGTGACTCTCCAGTTGGAGAGTAAATATTTATACATGTAATTCTACAAGAACAGAAAAACAAACACAAGTATTATGGCTGCAGGCATGTTAACTGTAAGAGTAATTGCTGTTTGAAGAAGGGTGGGATGAGTGTAGCCTGGTATGATCACAGAAACATTTGCAGTTAGCCTAGACCATAAAGGGTACAGAAGACGTGGTCTGTATAAGGGAAGTGTTAATTCTGGAGCTGTGGGAATATATGGAGCAGTGGAGTTGGCAAGCATGAAGGACACTGAGAAAAGTGGCTACACCGGAATCCAAAAAGAATATGGAAAAATAATGGGAGAGTGTTTTGAAGAAGAAAGCATAAGACCCATTGTGGAAGATATTAAACAGCACAAAAATATCTTAATGGAGCCATTATAGTACTTCGCTCGTGGGAAATAAAGAAAATGATGTTTTAAGTAATGACTTGCTAATTTTTTACATAGGTTTTCACTAAATTAAGGAAATAAACTAATTAGGTAATTAAAACCTATTCTATTGAGCACACATTCAGTAAAAATCCAGCGATAATGTGGGACACAATGAAAAATATAAGGTAATGACTGTGCCCTTAATAAGTTTATATATTCTAAATGAGTAGTTGATAAAGAAGTGCTTCCCTATTAATGTGAAAAAGTCTAAAGATTCAGAAAAATAATGCTTTTGTACTATTTGATTGTTAGGAGAAGAAAAATAATGAAATTTAATGTAGAGTGAAAGGTGTTATAAATGGTTTAACACCAACTAATTCGTCAAACAATTGTTGAGTACCCACTCTGTGCCAGAAGTGTTCTAGGAAGACAGAACAGGAAAAACAAAGCCGGGGCTCTGCTCCATAGTTCTTCCATTCTAATATGTGTGGCCAGTGGCAGGAGACACGCAAACAAGTCTATCAGGTGGTGATAATTCAGGAGCAAGCAGAGCAGGAGTACGTTACTGGGGAGGGGTATGGGGAGGTCATCGTTGTTGTTTTTATTTAGAATATTCAGGAAAAAGTTAAGGTCAAATTTAAACAGAGTCCTTAAGGAAATATGGTAATGAATAATATAGATATGTAGAAGAATTCTATTCTAGGCAGAGATGACACCAAATGCACAAGCCGTGATATAGGAGCTGACTCAATGTGTGTGAAAAATATCAAGAAATCATTATGACTGGAATGGAGTGAGTGAGAGAAGAGGGGAGGGTGAAGGCAGAGAGAAAAGTGACCCGATTCTGGTCAATGTGTATGCGTGTGAAGAGTCTGAGACAAAATATATTATGCAGGGCCTTGTAAGTCATTGTGAAGCTTTTTGCTTTTATTCTGGATTTTAATCAAAGGAATGAGCACAAGATCATTCAGGGGACTATTGCTAAAGGAGATTTTGCAATGTAAGGTCATTAATAACCTTGACAAATACTGTTTAGAATGGTGAGGGGAAAAAGCCTTATTGATATGTGATTGGTGAAGAAAAAGACGAGAGGAACAGGAAATAATAAGAATAGATAATTCAGTGTGTAACTTATTGGAAATCAAAAAATAGGAGAGTAGCTCAAGAGAATGTGGCTTAAAGAGAGGTTTTTTGTGGGGTTTTTTTTTTTTTTTTTGTATTGATGAAGAGAAGCAATAGGATATACTGGAGTATATGAGGAATCCATTTGGGTTAAAACTAATTTGGTCTGACCTTGTTTTTCCAAAAGGGCCTGATGTGGCCTGTTGAGCATGCATTGTATGTCTGCTTTAAATATTTACCACGTCCCAAAGACATGAATGATGCCTCTAAAGATAGGGAGGTAACTTCCCCCTATATCGGCGTTTCTTTAAGAATAAGCATCTCTTCCACGGAACTAAGGATTAATTACTGATGTGCTTTGCTCACCTTGTGACCACTGACCTGCTGACCACTCATCTACTGTGTCAACTAAGCGTCTCATGACAATTGTAAAAGGGACATTCTTATCATATGTGACATATGCTCTTTGTTCCAAGATGGTATATAACCACTGGGTGCACCCCACTTCTTTGGTGCCCCTCCTTCTTTGAGGAAGGAAGGCCCTGGGATAGTCCTCAGATCTGGCTCATAATAAACTCACCCCAATTTTGATTTATAGATTGATTACAGATTATTCGTGTTGATATGTCATTGTTCTAAT
This sequence comes from Equus quagga, assembly GCF_021613505.1. NCBI lineage: Eukaryota > Metazoa > Chordata > Mammalia > Perissodactyla > Equidae > Equus > Equus quagga. The sequence goes on from NC_060284.1 coordinate 35,437,432, forward strand.
TTTTAAAATAGACATTTATTATAGCGAGTTTAAATGCCAACAGAAATATAGAAAAGAGGGGGAAAATCACCGGGTTGATGTTATTGAGTAGGCAAGAGGAGATGGATTTATTGGACAAATGGAGATGGTGGCCTTGGATAGGAACATTCAAAGCTCTTTTATAGTAACCAGAGGATATGCAGAACACATTGGCACAGATGCAGGTTGGTTAGTAAATATGAAAACATATGGCAGTTTTCTAATGATCACTCACATTTCCTTAGTGAAATAGGAAAAAGTTGAAGATGAGGAAAGTGGTTGAAGGAGAGAAAATAAAGTATGAAATGCTTACCTTGGAATAAAGAAGATTGAATGGATGAGACACAGGTAGTAGAATTGCTAGGCAGCACCAAAGTTCCTCTAGAGATTGATTATCGTGAATTTAGAGTGAGACCAGACAGCATGGTTGTGTATTTCTCTCCCACCACATTCAACTGCCATGGATGCATACGAGAACAGAAGGTCAGACTTCTGCAGTGCCAACTTCTCTCTGTACAGAAGAGGAAGGATATGGCAGTTAAGAATATATGCATTGGAATAGTTTTGATGAAAATCCATGGAAGCAAAGCTCAGTAATTGGGAAGTTGGGGGTATAATGGGGACGGAAGATGATGAGATGTATATTATAGATCAGTGGCTTGTAGATCCTGGCGGAGAGAAAGATACTTTGCAATTGCAGTAGTCTGAGGGAGTGCTCTGGAAAATTGAAGGTGATTGTTAGGGAAGGAATGCTTGATATTGAAATTATGTGGGGTTTACAGTTAGGTAAGTATGAGATTTAAGTTATAACTCCAGGAGTGGATAGCTGAGGTAGTTGGACATACTGAGAAAACCCTAAGTATTGAAAAGATTATCTGCATTGTAAGTACAAATAAAAATTTAAAACAAGAAGCTTAATTCTCCCTATTTAAAATAAGGAAAGAAACTTCTCCCCTCTGCCTTTTATTAGAACATTTGCTTTAGAAAACTTGTACGTTTTTTCTAGGTCTCTTTGAAATGTATATAAACCTTTTTAGAAACTTCATAAGCCTCTTGCCAGTTTTATGACCCAGGAATGTCTTTCTCAAGGACCTAGGACCTATCTCTTTGAAATGTAAACATCCATGGGAGGGCCACAGCCTAACTCTAGGATGTCTTGCTCCAAGTTGTAAAAGTGTCTTGTGTCATAAAGATATCAGAAGTTTGTTTTCCTCTGGATAAAATCAATTAGCTAACACAGGTGGTCACGCCAGTTACCAGGTGAATTTAGAAGGAACTATGTGTGAAAAATAGTACTGTCAAGCCCATTTATTTGAGGACTAGTCATTGTTTATCTTGGAAACATGTATGCAATGGGTTGTATCTGCTTGGCTGTATCAGAGGGGGAGATTTCTTCCTCTCTCCTTGCAATCTCTTAGCAGATTGCCTGTGATGCACATCACTTTCTGGTTTAAAACTCAATCACTAATAAAACTGTTTTCTTTTTCTACTACCTTCATAAAGAGATTTACTGGGTTGGGAGAAGATTTTACTTTTAATTATATTTCCCTAACAGCTTGGGTATTAAAATCATGGAGAATCGTGACCATGAACCAGGATCCCAATCTTCCAAGATGGAGGAGTGACCTAGGAGCCTGTAGGTAATTGCCAGCAGGAAGAATAGGGGGGAGTACAAATGGGAGACCTGGGCTTCAAACGTGATTGCACAGATGCACACCAGGGCTAAAGTGTGAGAGCAAGATGGGTATTTCTATGGTGATTATATAAAAAATATTTAGAATTCACTGCCTGTAAGTTTGACTGCACAGCTTGGTATGATTGAAAACGCAGAGATGCATATTAAAAAATAATGAAGTCAGGTAAGTTTCCTTACAGGAAGAATTAAATATCAATAAAACAACAATTCAAGAAATGTCACAAGCCAGTACATGAATGATTGCCGAGTGAGTTGTACAATTTGTGTTTTAAGTTCAGCAAAGCAAGAGGTCACAAATTAAATGAGTTGGAAAGATTTTTTTTAAATTAGTATATATGGAGTATTCTGCGTATCAAATCAAAAAAATCATGTCCAAACTAGCTTTCAGGTTGCAACTAGGATGGAACATACACCCTATGGGGGGCTCAGTAAGTGCTAATTATCATAATATCAAAGGGTGAGAGGCACCTCATCTAATCCAGCCCTCAGGCATCAGGCTTAAACCATCCTGGATGGATAAGAGGCTGTCTAAATTTGAAACCCTTCCTTGAGAAACCTATTTATAATCATTTCTGTTTAAAACCTTTTCTTCCTTTTAAACTTAATTCTATTCTCTGTGCAATTAATTTTATTATATTTGTAGACAAATCATAAAGATTAAATAATACTATTTCCTAATTATTCATGATTCTCTTTGGTGAATTATTTCTTTTTCTCACATAATAGATGCCAAAGTTAGATATAAATACAGTACTCAAAGACCTAGTATTTGTTCATTGATTCATCCGTCCACCTGTTCATTCATTCATTTGTTGAATATGTATTTTTGAGCCAAGTATTATATCATTTGTTGCTACTGTAGGGGAGGAAGACTTTTCCTCTGCCTAAATGTGGGTTCGTCTGGCCGGAGAATGAATTAAATTCACATGAGACAGAATAGCAAGAGAAAATTAAACAAAGCTTTATGAGGAACCATGGTCTGGGACCTTTCTTCCCTAAGGAAGAAAGGGAACCGTAGAAGTGGGGTGCACAGAATGGTTATATACCCCCAAACAGGGTATTTCACATATGATTGAAATGTCCCTCCCACAATAGTCACAAGATTGCCCTGTCAGCACAGCGCTTGATGGACACAGCAGATAGTGGGTCTGCTATCTCGGAGGGCGTAGCAGGAGGCAATTCTATTGTCTGGAGCTGGGTGGTCACAGGTGAGCGCAGCAATCAGTTCCTAGCCTAAGGAAAGATGCTTAATCCTGAAGGAAATGCCAACATTGGGAGGGGGAGGGAAGTCAGTTACAGGAGGTTACCAGACAAGCACAATAAACAAATGCAGATTTAAGTCCTTGCCTTCCCCATTGATTAAGAGTTTCTAGAGATATCTTTGCAGATGGAGAGTTCCTTTACAATGTAAATGTCTCTTACAAAGGGTAAGTAAATTCTACTTTTCAGAGCCTCCTTCCCTGTCCCAGGTTATCAAAAGCAATCAGCCTCAAATAATCCTCATGCCAAAGAGACATATCTTGGGGTGGCCAATTCCAGACCCCTACATTACATAAACAATTTTCTCAAACTTAGAAGCTGAAAATAACATTTATTATCTCACAGTTGCAGTGGATCAGGACTCTGGGAGCAGTTTAGCTGGATGGTTCTGACTCAGGGTGTCTCAAGAGGCCTCAATCAAGATGCTGGCTAGTCTTGCAGTCATTTCAAGGCTTACCTAGGAAAGTCCTGCTTCCAAGTTCATGTGCTTATCTGTTGGCAGGTCTTAAAATGTCCCCCTTCTAAGTTTACTCATGTGGGCATCTCCATTGGGCTGCCTCATGATAGGCAGCTGGTTTCTTCCAGAAGCATGTAATTCAAGAGGAAGTGAGAGAGAACATCCAAGAAAAAAAGCCACAATCTTTTTTAACAACCTAACATTAGAAATGACAGCCCATCACTTCTGTCATATTCTATTTCTTAGAAAAGAATCATAAAGTCCAGCCCACATTCAAGAAGGTGGAAGTCATTAGAAGGCCACATGCCACAAGTATTGTTCTGTGACTTATCTAATCAAGAATATAACCCAGACAATATTGTGAAGGGAAAGGACAACAGGCTTTGAGTCAGATGCCCAAATTAGAATTCCAAGCTGCCCTTGCCTCTTTATGGCAAGGTACTTAATCTCTTAGAGCTATAGGTTTCTCATCTATAAAATGACAAGAATTGTAGTTACCTAACTATGTCATTGTATAGATTAAATCACATGCCTTAGGAGCTCCATAAATGAGTGTTTGTTTTGAAGCAGATTGCTTATTATGGTAAGTTTTCAATAAATGTAAAAGTGCAAATAGAAAAACTTCAAATATCCCAAATGAATAAAAGTCATCTTGGTAAATTATCCAGTAAAAATAGGCAATTACAGACCACATGAGAAATGACCAACCTTTAGAAGCCAGATTGGCAAGAGGTGGTAGTGAAAATCACACTGAATGGCATATCAAAAGAGAAGATTTGGGAAAGTGAAAAGTTATATCTTTTGCTTTGATCCTCACCAATTGTACATTTCCCAGGAGGAGGCCCAAGGAAAGTATTGATGGACTTTGAGCTTTAGTTACTTTCAAGGCTTTAAGGGAAAAAAATACAGAATATATAAAATTTTCCTTTTACCTTGTCAAATACAGTCATAAATCAGACATAGATTCAGTCTAAAGGTTGAGACTTTGCTTTTAAAGAGGTCTCCTCCATGTTGCAGAGCTGACTCAGGATGCTACAATTGGTTCTGGGTGACAGGATCATAGCAAGTCCAGTGGAAGAGAAGGAAAGTTATAAAAAAATTCTAATGTAGATTAACATATAATTGGTTAATTAATGTGAAATAGAATCTAAAGTAGACTTATGTAGGCATTAAAAAATAGACATACTGGGGCCAGCCTGGTGGCGCAGTGGTTAAGTGCACACATTCTGCTTCTCGGTAGCCCAGGGTTTGCTGGTTCGGATCCCAGGTGCAGACATGGCACTACTTGGCAAAAGCCATGCTGTGGCAGGTGTCCCATGTATAAAGTAGAGGAAGATGGGCATGGATGTTAGCTCAGGGCCAGTCTTCTTCAGCAAAAAGAGGAGGATTGGCAGTAGCTACTGTAGGGGAGGAAGACATTTCCTCTACCCACCATGGGTTCTTCTGGCTGGAGAATGAATTAAATTCACATGAGACAGAATAACAGGAGAAAATTAAACAAAGCTTTATAACATGTATACATGGGAGAGGCTCAGGCAACCTGAGCAACTCACCAAAATGTCTGAAGCCACCACCTTAAATATCCTCCTCAGCTAAAGACAAAAGAGGATGTTGGCAGTAAGGGGAATCAGTTACAGGAGGTTATCAGACAAGTACAGTAAACAAGATGCAGATTTAAGTCCTTGCCTTTGGCATTGATAAGAGTTTCTAGAGATAAGGTCATCCCCCTTCTTCCTGGTGCAGAGAGGGAGACACTTTTACAGATGGAGATTTCCTTTACAATGTAAATGTCTCTTAACAAAGGGCAAGCAAATTCCACCCCTCAGAGTTGCCTTCCTGTCTGCAGTTTATTAAAAGTAACCAACCCAGGCAATCCTCATGCCAAAGAGACATATCTTGGGGTGGCCAATTCCAGGCCCCCACACTAGCTCAGGGCTAATTTTCCTCAAAAAAATAAAAAAAATAGAAATACGTAGTCATTTTATAAAATGCATCCCATTTGGAGATAAGTATGTAATGAGGAAAGACAATTTGTTTTACTTCATGTATTTCTTTTTATTTTTCTATAATTAGGATTTTGTTGTTTTTGTTTTGCTTGAACAGGTCAGTTAGAAAAATAGATGGAACATATAGTATTATTATAATTTTATTTTTGTGTTAACACTCATAACAAATTAAATAGAATGCATTGTGTTGGAAGTTTATTGAAGAAAAATAAGAAATGAATCATACCACTAATTATTATGGTTATTCCTATTGATAGATTATTCCTGTCATGAAAAAAATAATTTAGAAAACTTTTCCAAAAACATTAAATGACAGCCTAGCCTTAACAAGATAGTGTGAAAGGAACTGAATGTTTTTAATTCATGTGGTTGTTTTTATCATCTCTCTACTCAACTGTGTTCCAAACCATTATATTTATTTCTTCAAAGAGAAAGGAACCCAAACCCAGTCATAACTTTATTATCAAATTATTTCATTCTAAAATCCATTTGTTTTGAATCACTACACCAGTGCCATAACATAAATTCATAGGGAAAAAATCTCTGAAACTCTAGTTTGTTACTCAACAGAAAAGTTTTTCAGGTGCTGTGGGAGTGCAAATAAAATGAAAGAGCAATTGGAAGAGCTATACCTTATCATAGACTATGTGTACACATACCAGGTCAAAACTAGATCTGATGGTATTGTAAACAAAATATTTTTTTAGACCTTCTAAACTTTAATAATTGATCCTGGGAGTAAATAATAGCATATAATCCATAGTTTGCTATAAATGCCAAATGTGATACTGTATAGGTTATCCTAAATCAGTGGCCTGGCATGTGGTAGATGGTCAAAAATATAAGCTATTATCTTTACTGTGATTATTATTTGTATGATAATTTTAACATTTTTTATTGAAGTATAATTTACATACAATGTCCTATTAGTTTCAGGTGTACATCATAGTGACTCAATATTTATATACATGCTACAATGATCACCACAAGGAATCTAGTTATCATCTGTCATCATATAAAGTTATTATTATATTATTGACCATATTCCCTATGTGTACATTACATTCCTGTAACTTATTTATTTTATAACTAAAAGTTTGTACCTCTTAATCCCCTTTACCTATTTCACCCATGTCCCAACCCCACCCCCATCTGGTAACCACCAGTTTGTTTCCTGTATCTATGAGTCTGTTTCTGTTTTGTTTTGTTTGTTCATTTGTTTTGTTTTTTTGATTACAAATATAAGTGAAATCATACAGTATCTGTTTCTCTATCTGATTTATTTCACTTAACATAGTACCCTCTAGATCCATCCCTATTGTCGCAATTGACAAGATTCCACTGTTTTTTTATGGCTGAGTAACATTCCATTGTGTATAAATACCGCATATTCTTTATCCATTCATCTACCAATGGATGCTTAGGTTGCTTCTATATCTTGGCTATCATAAATAATGCTACAATAAGCATGGTGGTGCATATATCTCTTTGAATTAGTGTTTTCATTTTCTTCAGATAAATACCCAGAAGTGAAATTGCTGGATCGTGTTGTAGTTCTATTTTAAATTTTTGAGAGAACCTCCATACTATTTCCCATAGTGGCTGCACCAATTTACATTCCCACCAAGAGTGTACAAGGGTTCTGCTTTCTCCACATCCTTGCAATAGTTGTTACTTTTAGTCTTTTTGGTAATAGCCATTCTGACAGGTATAAGGTGGTATCTCACTGTAGTTTTGATTTACAATTCCCTGATGAATTGAGATGTTGAGCATCTTTTCATGTGCTCATTGACCATCTGTATGTCTTCTTTGGAAAAATGTCTATGCAAGTCCTTTGCCCATTTTTTATTTTGTGTTTGTGTTTGTGGGTTTCTTTTTGTTGTTGTTGAGGAAGATTAGCCCTCAGCTAACATCTGCCACCAATCTTCCTCTTTTTGCTAAGGAAGAGTGGCCCTGTGCTAACATCTGTGACCATCTTTCTCTACTTTGTATGTGGGATGCCTGCCACAGCATGGCCTCCTAAGTGGTGTGTAGGTCCGCATCCGGGATCTGAAAAGGTGAACCCTGGGCTGCTGAAGCAGAACGTGCAAACTCAACTGCTGCACCAGCGGGCCGATTACCTTTGCCCGTTCTTTAATTGGGGTGTTTGCTTTTTTGATATGATGATGTATAAGTTCTTTATATGTTTTGGATATTAACTCATTATCGAATATGACTCTCAAATATCTTTTTCCATTCAGTAGGTTGTCTTTTCATTTTGTTGATGGTTTCCTTCTCTGTGCAAAATCTTTTTGGTTTGATGTAGTCCCATTTGTTTATTTTTGCTTTTGTTGCCCTTGCCTGGGGAGACTGGTCCAAAAAGAATATTGCTAAGACTGTTGTCAAAGAGCCGATGCTTATGCATTCTTTTAGAAGTTTTATGGTTTCTAGTCTCATGTTCAAGTCTTAAATCTACTTTGAATTTATTTTTGTATATGGTGTAAGATGGTGGTCCAGTTTCGTTCTTTTGCCTCTAACAGTCTAGTTTACCCAACTAAGCAATTAAATACTTTTACAAATAATGATAAAATAGACATATTGCTCAGCAAATTTTATGGAAATGGACCTGTATCTAATGATTAAGACTTTGTCATCAATTCATTACATGCCAGTATATAATGAAAAACAGAAAGTGAATGGCACTAAATCCACAACTCATAAAGGAAATAATATTCATAAATTGGACCTCATCAAAATTAAAAACTTTTGCTCTCAGAAGATCATCTTGAGAGGATAAAAAGATAAGTTAGGGACTGGGAAAAATATTTGCCAACCTCATATATAACAAAAGACTCATATCTAGAATATATAAAGAACATTCAAAACTCAAGAGCAAAAAAATAAAAGTAAACAATTAGAAATGCTTAGAGAAAATAATAGAAAATGGTCAAAGGACATGAAGAAGAATTTCACAAAAAAGGTATGGATAAGAAATGAGCAGATGAAAAGATATTAAACATCTTAGCCATCAGGGAAATGAAAATTTAAACTATGAAGAGATATTACTATACACTATCAGAATAGCTAAAAATAAAAATAAAATAACCTTAATAACAAATGCTAGAAAGGATGCAGGAAAACTAGATATCTTATACATTGCTTATGAGGATGTAAAATGATACAGTCATTCTGGAAAATAGTTTGTTTGTTTCTAAAAAAAAAAAAAAGAAACATGCACTTGCCTTAAAATCCATCAATTGCACTTGTGGGTATTTATCCAGAAAATTAAAAACTTACGTCCACCCAAAAACCTGCAGACAATTTTTTGTAGTGCTTTATTTATAATAGCCAGAAATTGTAAACAACCAAAATGTCTCTCAATAGGTGAATGGTTAAACAAACAGTGACACAGTGATACCATGGAATACTACTCAGCAATAAAAAGGAATGAATTATTGGTATATGCAACAACTTGGACAGATTTCAAGGCCATTATGCTAAGTGAAAAAGCCAATCTGAAAAGGTCACAAACTGTATAACTGCATGTATATGACATTCTCAAAATAACTTTATAGAGATAGAAAACACAGTAGTGGTTCCCAGGGGTAAGGATAATAAGGGTGGAGATTTGACAAATGAAGAGATAACACAAGGGAGATCTTTGTGCTGACGCAGTGGTTGTGTATGTTGATTGCAGTGGTAGTTACATGAATCTGCACATATGATAAAGGGGATAATATGATAAAATGACATAGAACTATATACACACAGTATACCAATGTCAATTTCCTGGTTTTGATACTGTACTATACTTATATAAGATGTAACCATTGGAGGAACTTGAGTGCAAAGTACAGAGAACTTCACTGTACTATCTTTGCAACTTCCTGTGAATCTATAATTATTTCAAAATTATTTTTCAAGTGGGTAAAAAATATAAGTACCTCTAATTCATCAACTCAAAAATAACTTCAAAGAATCTTATCAAAATCTTCCTGAAGGAGTCCTTCTAAAGAACAAGCTAATAATGAAAGTGGCCCTTCAACTTTCAGTTTACTGCACACAAAAAACTTAGGAACTATAGAAATGTGATATGAATTTTGTATAGTGCATTATGACATTGTAACATGTTATATCAAACTATATATTGTTGGTTATTTTGCAATCCAATTTTAGAGGATATTTAAAATACACTGAGTCTTATATCTTAAACTGCTAGGCACCTTCCTCAGAATAATTTTACTACCTCCACTTTATGTGTAACTGAAAAATCTGAGGTGCTTTGTAAATGTTCTTATATCAATGAGCAAATATATCATACTTGTAGAGGTTTCATTCAGGTTTGCCTTACTCCAAAGCATCTGTTATTTCCAATATAATAAACCATAGACTATTTTCTGTTTTATGCTCCATAGGTATGTTGTTTACAGTTTCCTAAATATGATACTTTCAGCCATTTCTAGAAAAAAGTTGGGCGTCAATCTCCAAGTCAGATTTTCCAATAAATTTTCCCTTAATCAACTCCCATCTCATTGCTTTCCTGTGAAAAGTAGGTTGACTCTCAGAAGCTTTTCTAGGAACTGGAGGCAAGGTAGGGAAGGGCTGCAGGCCTGACTTCTTTTCTCTATCAGAGGCTGCTGGTCTTCACAATGGAATGATTAGACCTTATTAACAGCAGAATCAAACCTTGCTCTAGCCAACTCCCTACAGAGAGATGGATATTCCCCTGCAGCCCCGGAGCAGCTATTTCTCATTCAGGTGAAATTCTAAACAAATAACTAACCTTGCCCAAGAGGGCCAGGATCTTCTTTGGAAGGATCATAACAGTTTCTAAACATTTCTTTTGCTGTCTCCAGTAAAGTTTGCAGAGTGCATACTGTACCAGTTATCTAAAAACCCCAGGTTAATGTCTCCACTGGCACTTGAAAAAAATTACTAGTGTTCACTGAGAAAGGTAGGCCGATAAATTCCACCATATGTTAGATGTATGAATCTAGTTAGTTTGTTGGGGACTGCCCAAATTAGAACTCCAGTCTGGGATAATTGATGGCTGACTTAGTCTAAATTCCATGTGTTGCAGTGTTTTCTTTCTCTTTCTAGGCCCATCCAAACTCCTTCTTCTATCACTTTTCCCACTACTCTCTACAGAATCTCCACTCTGTGGGCAATTGCCCCCACACATTCTCAACAACATTCTCCAGTAATCTCTTGTCCATAAGTGGAATCTGACGTTCCTCTAATATTAGTTTGTGCCTGCAATATTCTGGAGTGCTCACTCTACCATTCTCTATTTAGTTCAGGAACAAGTAGGGATTGAGTTTTACATAATTTTCCACTATTGCTTTCATGCTATTACCACCCAGGTGGGCTCGTCTGCTAGCAGCAAGACATGCCAGTAGTCAGGAGGCAAGGTGGTAGGAGAGAAAGGACTTTATTATGCTTGCTAGCAAGAGGGAAGATGGCTGACTCACGTCTAAAAGAACCATCTCCCAGAACAAAGACTATAAGCCAGTTATATGCAGGGCAGTCTCCAGGTTGGGGAGATGGCTGGTCTCTGGGTGGGGCAGACATCTGGTCCCAGTTCTTGATAGTCTTTTGTTTCACTGGATATGCATCAGAGAATGGAGCAATATTTCTGCCCTGCACTCTGATCTTTCAGTTGTCACTGAGGATGACTGTCAGCATAGGCTCTCTGCCTGGGGGTCATCACATTCCTAAGGAACTGAAAAGAACAAAGTTATCATCTTAAAGCAGCTGGGAGGGGCCACAAAATCTACAGAGCATGTCTGGGCTAGTTAGTCAGAGGTCATTTAAAGTTATAATATGGTTTCTTTTCTACACTATGGCTTCCCTTATGTCAACCTTGTGTTGAGCTGGTATCAATCCTATATAAATGCCTTCCATCTTTAAAAGCTCATGGTAACTGACCAGCCTCTCCTGTATCAGTCTTCACTCTCTTCATCTATCAATTTTCCAATTTATCCCCTTTAAACCTTGCTGATTAGAATTTCCTCTGACCTCCTCTCACATGACTTCACCATATGTGTACATGGTACACATATAAACCTTATACAATTATTTGTCTGTTTTCATATTGTAGCTCTTTATCTCTTGTCTTCCTACATCACTAATTTCCATCATCATGCCCTTGTTATCATGATCATCCAATCTCTGATCACACATTCTGTATTTCAAATTTACTCACTCTTTTCCAGCCAATTTTTTTTCTCCTGCTTTATCAGTATTTTCAGTGCCTTGTGCATCCCCCCTTCTGTCTCAACTGATTAGATGCTTTTTGGATTAGTAATATCCCTCACCAGCTTAATTCTCATGATCTGTCCTTTAATCCATTCACCACTTAATATCATCACCAACCTGGCCCCTTGTCTTTTTCTTGCATCAATCCAATAAATACATCATGGGTGATCATCCATATATTTATATGCTCAGTTCCTGCACATGGATCATTCATTCAATGTTTGAGTGGAAATTATCCAAATTAGCAGTTTGCTCCATTCACAAATATGGTTTCCAGGCTCAACAAGATCTTACTAATTGGACATCTTCGTGTCACTGGTCAGCTTCTTCTCTCATTCCTTTTCTCTCATTAGAGCTTTGCTGACTTTTTCTAGCTCCCTGATCTACCATTTTCCTCACCAGTCTAGTCTGTGATGAGACTTGTTCTTACCTTCCTCCTTCCAATTTCAGTGAGAGATTTGATTCCTCTCTACAACATTATAGATAAATACCTCTATACATATTCCAGTTTGCATTGGCTCGCATCTCCTCTGAAACTTTGATCCATCATTTTGTTTTCTCATCTTTCTATGCCTTCAACTTCGTTTTCTTTCTTTCCTTCCAGAATATTTCTGCAAAATCATTCTCCTTGCCTGTCATATGCTAGATTTTATTTTGCATATTCTTTTAAGTAATTTTCTATTGTGCTTCTTTCCAATCCCACCACTCTTTGAAAAGGATACTTTGATTTAATTTTCTCCAAATTCTCCCTCTCCATTTTCAACTTATGTCATTAGAATTTTTCATTGTTTTTCTTATTTCTTCTCCTCTTTTTTTGGGGGGTGGGGGAAGATTAGCCCTGAGCTAACATCTGCTGCCAATCCTCCTTTTTTTGCTGAGGAAGACTGGCCCTGAGCTAACATCCATGCTCATCTTCCTCTACTTTATATGTGAGACACTTGCTACAGCAAGGCTTGCCAAGCGGTGCCATATCCGCACTTGGGATCCGAACTGGCGAACCCGGGCCACCGAAGCAGAATGTGCGCACTTAACCACTGCGCCACTGCTCCAGCCCCTCTTCTCTTCATGGAAGCTGCTTTTGCAAAAGTCATTAATGACTTTCCATTAATGGAAACTATTTTATCTTGCTCAGCTTTGGCGGTTATGTAGTTAGCTTCTTGACTTACTCTCCATTTGATTTCTTTGATGTCTTGTTATTGGGCTGATTTTTCTCCAACTCCTTTCCAGGTTGCCTTCTCTTAAACATTTATATTCTATAAGGATATCCTCTTCTACCTTTTTAAGTTTTTATACTCTAGTCTTCCTGGAAGATCTCATTCCTTTTCTGTGTTTTCAATTACCACCTGTATGGCACAAGTATCAATTTGCTCCACTCAAAATTTTCCCTGATATACAATTAATATATTTATCAAAAATTGTATCTCCAGGGAGTGGGGTGGCATGGATAAGTGGAATGGTTTGGGAGCCAAACTGCTGGGTTTAATTCCAAGCTTTGCCGCTCATTGCTGTGTGCAGTTAGACAAGTTGTTTAATTTATCTGTGTCCAAATTTCCTCATTGGTAAAATTTAAGTTAAAACAATGTCCCATTAATATTGTTGTTGGGAGGGTTAAATATTCAGCATACATATAACACTTAAACTGTTCCTGTGTAATAAGTCTTCAATAAATGTTAGCTCTTACTAATGGTTTTAGGAGAGAAAGAAAACATTTGAATTTATATATCTATTTACTGTAGGTGTTTTATGCAGGCAGTGATTCATTACAAGAGATTCAGCTTGCAAGCCTGTGGAAGGACTGATGAGTGTTCTGTCAGGGTCTCTAAGTGACTCCCAGAGCAATAAATTTCTATTAGATCAAGGGAGCAACTGCTCTGAGGCTGCCACTGAAGCCACATAAGAATCCAGAAGATATAGAAGCCACCACTGCAACTTACCTCTTGATACTCAAGAATCTGGAGAACGGACTCTCTTAGTTACAATCCCAGCATTATGAAGATGGATAAAGAAGATGCTGCTGCAGCTGCTGCAGCCACAGTTACTTCCAGACACACAGTAAAGGTGAAAATAGGCTCTCACCTCAAGGGAGTTTAGGAACATCCATACCATTTAGCTTTCCAATTTCTCCAAAAGAAAGACTGTGGGATGGAATGGAGTGACTAAATCCACAGTGACCTTTGTAGGGGCACCTCCATTTGGATGTTCCACAGGTTCTTCAGTCAACTTGTCCATAACCAAACTCATTCTCCTCCTACATTCCACAAATTCACTCTTTTTTTTGTTATTGAATTGTGTATCATAATGAATAGTATCATTACTAGTTTTATAAATTATAACTGTTACATTTCCAGTGACTCACCTGCCCTTCATGCCACTCTTCAATCTCTATTGTAATATAGTTCAGTTGAAATGACCTCTTTAACCTCCTTGGTCTTGTCTTGGTTCTGAATCTAATGCCAGTGGCTTGGATTGGGCCTTCTAATATTTTAAGTGAACTGTTGAAATAACCTACAAATTTCTCTTTATCATTTTAGCTTTGCTCTCTCCTAATCTTATCTCTATACATTGCATCAGTTGATATTTCTAAACAAAACACTGATATGTCATTCTCCTTTAAAAATCTTTCCAAAGCTCCTCATTGCCTTCAGGAAAGTAGACCAATTTCTTATCATTGCCTAGAGCACCTCATGACCTGATTATGACCAGGCCCTCTAACCTCTCTTCTCACTTCTCCTCAATCATGCTCCGTGGAGCAAGTATACTGACCCATTTAAAGCACCAAGTCAGTATCTTCGTAAATACTTCTCTGTGTAACTGAAATATTCTGACTTCCCTCTGTCATGTCTCTTCACCTAAGATTTTCCTACCTCTAGAAGTCTCCTTGTTGATGGATCACCTATTCCTAGTCAAGATTAGGTACCACCCTATGGTTCATCTGCATATTTTATCACTCACATAGCATGTAATCATATACTTCTAAACGTATCCCCATTGAACTGTAGACTCTCTGTATCTGCCTTTCACCTCTGTATCTCTAGTGACTAACACAGAGCTTAGAGCATAGCGTTTTGTAAATGTCTGTGCAATGAATGATTGAATAAACTTTATATATTATCAGAAAACTTTATTCTTCACTTTTAATATTTCCTAGTCATCACACCTAACCACAAAATAAGAAAATTCATAGCACTATTAAATATAATCTAGGGGCAAACCCAGTGGCATACTAGTTAAGTTTGTGTGCTCCTCTTGAGTGGCCCAGGGTTTGGAGGTTTGGATCCCATGCACAGATCTACACATGGCTTGTCAAGCCATGCTGTGGAGGCGTCCCACATACAAAGTAGAGGAAGATCAACACAGATGTTATCTCAGTGACAATCTTCCTCAAGCAAAAAGAGGAAGATTGGCAACAGATGTTAGCTCAGGGCCAATCTTCCTCGCCAAAAAAAAATATATATATATATATATATATATATATGTGTGTGTATATATATACACACACACATACACACACATATATAATCGGTGACCTGATCAGATAGGGCTGATCTACAGACATGAAAATATAGCTACATATATCAAATTAGTCAGTAGTTTTAATTTTTTAGTTATTATTTCTGTTTACTGTGAGAGATGATCTGGTGATGACAACTGATAATGACTCAAAACTATAGCTTATTGATCTCTCTTTCATGGTTTTATTTTTCTCAGAGTAAAACTTCTTGATACTTTTCTTTCTTTGCCCTTACCTCTAAAACCCCATGATAGTATCTATCAAGAATTTCTCAACCTGAAGTCTGATATTCAATGTCTATATTCATATCTCTCATACCCACTGTGTAAGATGTCAGGCTAATACTGACATATCTTTGATTCTGGACTCCACACCCCTTTCTCCCAATTTCTGCATCTTCCAGAGTTTCTTCATGAAATATTCACAATTACCTGAAAAAGATGAATCTCAGAACATAAAGTTAAGGAAAAGAGGCCAGATACACAACGGTACATCCTACATGATTCCATTGGTGTGAGGGATGAAGTAGACAAAGCAAATCCTGCTTTTAGACATCAGGATGGTGAATACTGTGGAACATACTGTCAGGAAAGGAACAAAAGGAGGATGACTGGAGGCAGGAAAGGTTCTGTTTCATGATCAAGGTGCTGGTTATATGGATATGTTCAGTTTGTGAAAACTCACTGTAGCTTAAAAAACTGCAACAGCTTTATGAGGAAATAATTAATACTATTTCCATGCACAGACAGAGAGTCTGAGGTTCCATGACTTAGTCAAAGTTGCAGACTCCTTATGGCAGAACCAGGACTGGATCCAGGCTGCCTGCCTCCAGGGCTGAGGTGTACAACCATTCTGAGGAGTAATATCTGCCTGGAAATTATGGCTCCCACAGGCCTCCATAAAGGAGCTTGATACCAGACCTTTCAAATAACCTATAACATTGTAGCTGGTGTCCCTGTGTCTTTTATATTCAGCCTTTAAAGGAAATATTTTATCTAGATCCTAATCATGGAATTTAATGTGTAAAAGTGAAAAGGCAACCATACAGAAAAACTGCATTCTGAGTAGCCAGTTTCATACAACACAAGAAAAAAAGAATTTATATATATAGACCAGGATAATAAGACACAGATATAAAATACATAAAAATATAATGTCTGCCCAAACTGTTTTACAAAAGAAAACTCCTTTACTTGACTGTTTTATGCCTTCAGTATACCTCAAATATATCATCTCTGATGAAATTCTGTCACTATTGTGAATACCATGCACATTTGGTCAGCAAATATTTAAAATACCTTCTAGAAGAATATAACAAAAAGAGGAACATTAACATTACTTTTGAGACCACGATTTGCCATGAACACTCACTTGGATTACGTTTTAATAATTTGAACTAGAAATAAGTCATTGAAATATTTTGATTTTTATAAATACATATATGACATATATACATGTACATATATGTCTTACAAATAAATAAATTGAGAAAAATACTAATTTAATAACTTGTGTAAAATAATTGTCAAAGATTAATATATAATCTCTTCTAACTGACTGACTTGTCAACTTTTTCCCTTTGAGATGGGAAATGAAATGTATTATCAGGCTGCACGTAGAATAAGTCCTTTTGACTTCTTAGAAAGAAACCTTTGATAAAGTTCTACATGACAGGATGATAAATAAGCTGAAAGCTTCAAAAACTCTAGGCATTTTATCCAAACACTTAAACTAGCTAAAATGGATGATGAAGATTACTTTCAAAGTGGTTTATGACCACATGCTTTGGTAAGCGTTAAGTAGGGTTTCATAAGGTCACTCTCTTGAACTCCATTCCTTTAAAGGCTTGGAAACACTTATATTCTTAAATGTAAAAGTAGAAGAAATTGTTATTCATCACTATGATATACTTTTAATTGAGATCAAGAAATAATATTGTTACCAAATTGTTCAAATTATAAATTTAAATTTAGTTTTCATTGAATTTAGAATTAGCACATGAGCTTTATGTGTTGTTGCCTTTAATATATATTTTAAGAGATTAAATTATTTATTGAATATTTATAAAAGATTGCTCTATACAAGTGTTATTAGAGAATTAAAAAGCAATAGAAAAATATGTGAACTGTCAAAATGATATTGAATGAAATTAATTTAAACCTTTTTCTCTCCCTGATTCTCATATGTATCAAAGCATTGGAAAATTAAGAGGAAAATTACATCTTCAGTGAAACTGGGTTATGGGTACAAATTCCAAAACACGAGGCCTGAGACTATCTCTGCCAAGATACAGTGAAATGTGGAACAAATTAAAGGAGGACATGTAGGCATAATAACCACCTCTCCAGAATAGGGGCCTCTTATCTGAAATGACTATTTTCCTAGAGCATTGCCGTCTAACGTATGAAGCAGCCACAAAGAAGCCAGTAATTTAGAAAGACTATTCCACAGAATGACAAAGGAAGAGAGGCTGAGAGAGGGGACATGTTGACATGCTATCTATATTTGAGGACTGTTTGATGATGGACTATTTGAGGAAATGACATTTAATCTGAGAGCTAAAGGAAAAATAGAAATTAGCTGGTGAAAAATGAGAGTAGTCGAATAAAAGCTCACTGGTGGAGACGATGTTTGAACTGTGAATTCCATAAGAACAGTTTTACAAAGTTATACATGTTCCCTAGGTGAGCTGAATCTGTTCCCTGTTAGAACTGGATATCTTTTAAGATCCTCTGACAGTACTTTGACTAGGCCAAGGCTTCCTCAAGCTTCTCAAAGAGAGGTTGCAAGCTTGTAGTTGGGGCACTGTGATCCCTGGGAGACTGGAATTCTCTATCAAGTAGACCTCTTTAGGCAAATAATGATATACTCTTTCAGAGTAAATAACGAAAATGATCAAATGTTAACAAATCGTCTAAGTAAATTGTTAACAGATTTATCTATAAATGTGGTTGACTATTGACTATTAGTAATCCAAATAACTGTAAAATTCCATACATACTAAAGTGGCTAAGAGTATGCCTGACAGAGGGAACAGCTGCAAGGCCCAGTGAATATTTAGAAAAAATGCAAAATAAGGAGATACTGGAAAAAGTTTTTGGCAAAACTCAACACTCTTTCATGAAAAAAACATTCAACAAATTAGGAATGAAAAAGAATTTTCTTGACCTAATAAAAGTTCCTACAAAAACCTCACAGCTAACATCATATTTAACAGTGAAAGGCTAAGAGTTTTCCAACTAAGATCAGAACCAAGACAAGGATGTCTGTTTCTACTGTTTCTATTTAACATTGTATTTGATAGCATAGCCAGGGAAATTATGCAAAGGTCATACTCTTGGATATAGAAAACCATGAGAAGTACACTAATGGTCTATTAGAATAAATTAAAATAAATTAGTTCAGCAAACTGGCAGGATACAAGTTCAGTATCAAAAATCAATTGTATTTTTATATACTAAAAATTGAACAGTATGAAGATTAAATTAAGAAAACAATCTCATTTATAATAACAGTAAAAAGAATAAAATACATAGGAATAAGTAAGTTTTTTAACTTGCAATATATTTATACTGAAAACCACAAAACATTATTCAAAGGAGTATAAAAGATCTAAATAAATAGAAGGATATCCCCTTATGGATCAGATGATTTAAAATCGTTGAGATTGTGCTACTCCCCAAATTAATCTACAAATTCAATACAGTTCCCATCAAAGCATGGCTGTTTTATGTTTGATGGATTATTTGTATTAAAGAAAATAACAAGATATTTCCTATAATGCTTATGGAAATGTAAGGGCTCCAAGTAGCCAAAATAATCTTGAAAAAAAAAAATTTGGAGGAGTAACACTTCATGATTTTAAAACCTATTACAAACTATAGCAATCAAGAGAGCGTGGGACTGGCATAAGGATAGACATATAGATAGATGTAATAGGACTGAGAATCCAGAAATAAACTGATTTATTGAGTCAGTTTGAGTCAATTGATTTCAACAATATTGTTTAGACAATTCAATGAAAGAAAAAATTCAACAAATTTCAACAAATGGTAACAGGGCAACTGAAAATCCACATTCCAAAATAGAATTTGGACGCCTACCTCGCATCATATACAAAAATTAATTCAAGTGGGTCATAGGCCTAAATGCAACAACTACAACTGTAAAACTCCTAGCAGAAAACATTGGAATAGATATTCATAATTTGGGATTAGTCAGTGGTTTCTTAGAGATGACACTGAAAACACAAGTGAGAAAATCTATGTAAATTAGACTTCATCAAAATAACAACATTTCTGCTTCAAAGGACACCATGAAGAAAGCAAAAAGCCAACCCACAGGATGGGACAAAATATTTGCAAATCACATATCTGACAGGGGACCTGCATCCAGAATATGAAGAACTCTTACAACTTAACAATAAAAGGCAAATAACCCAACTAAAAAAGCAGGGGAGCAAATCATTATAATAGATATTTCTCTAAAGAAGATAGAAAAATGGTCAGTAAGCACATGAAATGATGCCAAATATCCTTAGTGATTAGGGAAATGCAAACCAAAACCACAATGTGATGACACATACCCATGAGGTTGGCTAAAATCAAGGCATTAAGTAGTGCTGGTAAAGATGTGGAAAAATTGAAGCATTCACACATTGCTGATGGGAATGTAATATGGTGCAGCCGCTTTAGAAAACAGCTTGGTATTTCCTCAAAATGCTAAACTTAGAGCTACTATATATTCCAGAAGTTTCACTCTTTTTTTTTGGTAAGGAAGATTGTCTCTGAGCTAACATCTGTGCCAATCTTCCTCTATTTTGTATATAGGATGCTGCCATAGCGTGGCTTGAAGAGCGGTATGTAGATCTCGGCATGCGAACTGAACCCAGAAACCCAGGCCTCCCAAGCCGAGTGCGTGTGAACTTCACGACACCACCGGGCCAGCCGGTGACTAATAAGAAGCAATCTACTCTTTAGTATATACTCAAAATTAATGAAAACATAAGTCCAAACGAAAACTTTTACGCTAATTTTAGCAACATTATTCATAAGAGCAAAAAAGCAGAAATAATCTAATTGTCCATTAGTAGTGGATGGGTAAACAAAATCTGGCATGTCCACACAATGGGTTACTATCCAGCAGTAGAAAAGAATGGAGTACCATTACATCATGTAACACAGATCAATCTTCCAAACTCGTTGCTCTGTAAGGTGCCTGTAACAAAGAGCACGATTCAAACGTGATTCAACAAGAGTATGAGTCCATTTACGTACAATGTCCAGTATCGAAAAATCCATAGAGATAGAAAGTAGCTTAGTGCTTGCCTGGGACTGGGGTGAAGAAGCAGGAAAAGGAAATGACTGCTAATGTGTATGGGGCTTTCTTTTGGGGGTGTTGAAAATATGCTAAAGTTAAATTGTAGTGATGGTTGCACAATTCTTTGAATGTACTAAAATTGATTAATTTTATGGTATGTGAAATGTATCTCAATAAAGCTTTAAAAATAAAAAATAAAATGTGAGAAAGCTGTCCTGATTCATGTAGTATATTATAATCCAGGGAAAAACTGATTTAAAAAAAAAAAACTAAAAAAATTTTTTGAATGATTTCAGGCATAAAGAAAACATCAGTCTGAGTTTGAGAGAAGACCCTTCTGTATATCCTCTGCCTGAAAGGGAGAAAAAAAGCTCTAAACTTTTGGTATAATATAAAAGCAACTACCTAAATATAAAGAAAATCAAACTGGAGACAGACTCTGATGGGAAGGTTTGCACTCACTCAACAGGCCTGAGTAAGTAGCAAACTATTTAATGTCTCTGGCCCAGAGAACCAAAAAAGTGAAGTCAAAAGTCATGAATGTCCAAGAAGGCGGGGGAATCCTCAAAGAGAAAAAGCCAGGAGATTTTTTTAGTCTTGTCTACTTGTGTTTCTGATTTATCCTTCAAACGTGCATAGACTAATCTCTAACACCTCACTCAAAGACAATCTGAACAGAGTGTTTTGATCTGTTACCCTGTAAATACTGGGAAGTACAGCAGCAGAAAGAATAGGGGAGGGGTGCCCTCTTGCTTGGAGAAGAGACAGGACTACACAACTAAGTTGCCACAGGTAAGTCTGGCATTTAGTCGGAGGCTAAGCAGCAGTGGTAAGGTTGTTGAGAGCACACGTGGAAAATAGGTTCACTGGCCTGGGGAACCAGAAAAGAGAAACTGGGAACCATGAACACTGAAGAAAGTGAAGGAATCCTGGAGGCAGAGAGAGGAATCGCCAAAAATCTGTGTCCCACATTTCTCACTCATTTTTCTTTTTTGGTGAGGAGGGAGTTTGATTTACTGGTATTTTATTTATGATTTTTGCGTATGTACTCATGAATAAGATGTGCCTTTCTAAGTTTTCGTTGTAATACTGCTTTGTCTGTTTTTGCTATCAAGAGGTTAGTGCCCCATAAAATAGGAAAATTTCTGACTTATGCTATTTTCTGAAACAGTTGATATAACATGACAATTGTCTATTCCTGGAAGGTTTGATAGATTTGCCCAGTAAAATCGTGTTGACTGGCTCTTTTCCATAGCAAGGAAATTTTGGATGTAGATTAAATTTATGTAGTGATTATAAATAAATCTGCTCATGTTGTCTAATTTTTCTATAGTCAATTATAGTAATTTATATTTGTCTCCACTATAGTTCATTTTTATAAATTTTTAAAAATTTATTGGCATTAAGCTGTTTAAAATGTCACTTGATATTTTTAAATATGTTCTATGTCTGTATCTATTTGCACTTTGAAACTTCTAATTATGTTTATTTCTTCTCTCTTTTTTCTGACTCAGTCACGCTAAAGAATGATTTTATTAGAATTTCAATAGAATAGCTTTTGATTTAGTTGTTCTTTTCTTTTTCATTCATATCTTCATATGTTCTCTTTATCATAGACTTCCTTCTGCTTACAGTAGGTTTACAATGTAGTTCTTCTCCTAACTTCTTCTCTTTCTTTTCTGTTTTTTGCATATGGATGGTTTTCTTTTAAATTTTTTCCAGCTTTATTGAGATATGATTGACATATAACGCTGTATGAGATTAAGGTACACAAAATGATGCTTTGAAACATGTATATACTGTGAAATGATTACCACAATAAGGTTAATTAACACCTCCATCACCTCACATAGTCACTATTTTTTGTATGGGTGGTAAGTACATTTCAGATCTACTGTCTTAGCAACTTTCAAGTATATAAAATAGTACTGTTAACTTTAGTCACCAGGCTGTACATTAGATCCTTAGAACTTATTCATCTTATAACTGGAAGTGTGTGACCTTTGACCAACTGACTCCTGAACCACATGTATGCAGAACTGACTTAGAGCAGCCCAGCTAAAGATAAAAGATGTTACCTAAGACCAGAGTCACAAAGAGTTTGTTGTTCAAGCTCACCCAAGAAAAATATTTGTTAAAACAATATTTGTCACAGGAAAAAACACAGAATCCAAAATCTCCACAACTTAACTTTCAGAGTTCAGAATGTAATCCTTAATTTACCCAACAAACCAAGAACCAGGAAAATGGATTACACTTTTAAGACAAAAGAAAAATCAATTGAATCTGACCAAGAAATAAACCAGATGTTGAAACTGATTGAAAAATATTTTATAATGGATATTAATCTATCCTCAATGAAGTAAAACAAAATATGTCTCCTATGCACAAAAGCTTAGCAGAAAAATTAAAACTGTCAGCAGAGAAATAAAAACAGTAAAAAAAGAATCAATTAGAAATTCCAGAACTGAAGAGTAGAATATTAAAAAAAAAAGCACCTGAATGGACTTAACAACTAATGGACATGACTGAAGAAAGAATAAGTGAGCTTGAAGTCAGATGAAGAGAAATTATTCTGTGTAAATAGGGAGGGGAAAAAATTAAAACAATGAACAGAGCTTCAGGACCTGTTAAATGATATTGAGTGATCTGATATACATATAATTGGAACACCAGAAGAGAGAGAGAAAGAATCAAACAAATAGTGATCAAATTGTTGCAAATTTGATGAAAACCAGGGAATTTCAGATCTGAGATGATAAATGAACACCAAGCAGAATATACACAAAGACACTCACACTGAGACATATCAGATTCAAACCAAAGATAAAGAAAAAATCTTGGAAGCAGAAAGGGAAAAATTACACATTACGTGCAAAAAAACAAGGAAGTGATCAAAATCCAGCCTCTCATAATTTGCCAAGGAAGCCAGAGGGAGTAGTTCTATCATTTTTGACATGACGGAATCAAGCAAACAATAAGTAATAATTAACTCAGAATTCTATCTCCAGCAAAAATATAATTCAAGATGAAAGATGAAATAGAGGAGTTTTAGAAAAAAGGAAAGTAGGAAAATATGGAGCCAGAAGACCTGTGCTACAAAAAGTGCCACAGAAATTTCTTCATGCTAAAGAGAAATTATATCAGATGGAAACAGATCCTCAGAAGAGAATAGAAAAGCGCTGGAAGTAGCATCTGGGTAAAGACAAAAGATTACATTTTTTTGGCCTTTTGTCTCTTAATTTATTTAGAAAACTGTTTAAAATTGAAACCACAACATTGTCTTGTGGAGTTTGAGATGTATTTAGATGTAATACATATAACATAAAGGATGAATGAGTGTATGAGACTATAAATTTGCAAGATGTCTACATTTTACATGAAGTATTACTTTATTTCCTATAAGCAGAATGTGAAAAGGTAGAGGTGTCAAGTTATCTCTAGGGCAAAAATGATAACACCAGCAGAAAAATTAAAATGGAGTTCAAAATATATTCAAATAAAGCAAAAAGACAGAAACAGGAGGAGCAAAAAACGAATGTAGATAAGTAGAGCTTCAAAATTCAGACAACATTTGACAGAATTAAAAAGAAAAAATAGACAACACTTTAGCCATAGTTGGAGATTTTAACACCTTCTTCAACAATTGATAAAACAACTGGACAAAAAATCAGCAAAGACATAGATCTTAAGAACTCTATGAAGTAACTTGACTAGAAGACTACCTCAAAAAGGGCACATTATACATGCTTTTCATGTGCGCAAGGTTTATTTACAAAGATCGACTATACTCTACACCTTAAAAGAGTCTAATTCAATTTTTAAATATTGAAATAATACAGGGTATGGTCTCTGAGCACAATAGAATTTAATTAGAAATCTAAAAAGTAAGATAACCAACAAATGTTCAAATTTTTGGAAATTTAGTAGCATACATAAATTTTCCTTGAGTAAAAGAAATTAGAAAATATTTTTAACTGAATGACCTCTAAATTAACATAATTTTATTGTAGTAAACTTACATTATTTAGCTATTTAGTCTTTTCAATTAATTACTTCCACTACCGCCCAGAGAATCTGACCTCTCTTCATCAGTTACCGTGCTCCTCCACCTTTCTCTCTCACACACAAGCTTATTCACAATAAAATCATTGTGTAGGTGTTCAGTTCACCTGGTTGGACTGTGTGTGACTGTGATGAAAATTATGTGAATTTTCTTTTAAACAATTAAAAACTCTTATTCTCAGATAGTCTAATCAAGGAAATTTACAACTTAAATTTTCCACTAATAAAGTTCTTGCAGGAGTCATCCTAAGAAGAACCTTACTATATACACATCTGAACTTACATTGTACATCCTAACCCTTTTAAATCAGAAAGAAGCATAACACAAATTGGGAAAATTAGTGAGGGATCTAATATTTCCTCACAAATTGAGAAAGCATTTAATTAGAATGACATTCTTGAAATAACCAGACAAAACTATTTCACAGCTTCTGGAGAAGCTGCTTCAGTGAGAGTAATAGACATGCAGGGCAGCCTCTATATTCTTCCTTCCAAATATTAAGAAGCAGGGGATTGATTACACATTTCCACGAAACTGACCTTTTACTTTAATGGACATTACAAAGACCATTTAAGAGAAGGGAGTATGGTGTAATAAAGAGGTTCAGTTACAGGGAATCATGGAATGATGGAAAAAGCGGAATAGTTTAAAATAGAGATCTGTAATTAAATCATGGTTTCAATTTTTATTAGCTGTAGATGATTAACCAAGTCTTACGGTTATTGTAAGAATTAAGTGAAATGTGTGTTGTCCTTCACACTTTTATGTGGTAATCAAAAAGTGTAACTTTCTTCCCCCTTTCCTTTCAGATTACGGTAATGGTGGGTCTGTAAACGGTGGAGATAATAATACCTGCCTTATTCAACAATGACACAGGGAAAAAACTTATTTGATCTCCAAAAATATTCCAAATATACAAGATAGATAGATATCTTACCTAGAGGTTACTGCAAGAATTAATTAAAATAACTTTTAAATTAACCTGGAATATAGTAACAAATACCATATATTCAATAAACCAATCAACAGATATTTGTCTGGTGTCCATTATGTGTCATACATATATCTAAGTGCTGAGGATAGAGAATTACACCAAAGGGACAAATTTCCTTCCCTCATGTCCTGAGTTTTACTGAATGTGTCTGTAAATAAATGAGCAACATCTCTACAATGTAATGACAAGCCATGATAGATGCAATAAAGACTAATAAAACAGGATACTATTTAAACCTGTTAGGGAAGGCTTTTCTGAGGCAGTGCAGAAATTGAATGTTATAAAGGAATAAATCATGTAAGTATTTGGGGGTGCACAAACTTTTCAGACAGAAGGAACAGCAACTGCAAAACCGTACGGTAGCAGTAACTGGGATATTTTCAAGAAACAGCAAGGAGGTCAGTATGATGAGAGCCCCGGAAATAAGAGAGAATACTAGAAACAGATGTAAATCATATAATTCCTTGTAGACTATAGTAATTACTTTGGATTTATTCTAAACGTGGTTCAGAAGCCACTGGAAGCTTTTGAACAGGGAAGGGACATACTCTGACATACGCTTTTAAGTGGTCACTCTGGCTGCAATTTGTAGGACACACTCCAGAAGTCATTCAGTTTGTCCAAGTATGAGATGATGCCTTTGACCAGAGTGGATTCTGGGCAAGCAGTGACTTGTAGGCGGATCTGAAATATATTTTGATTGTACAGAAAAGAGGATTTGCAAATTAATTCCATATGGGATTCTGCCCTTCAGCAAATGAGTGAATGTTGACATCATTTATTGATGGAGGATGGGCGCAGGCTTTAGGTGGTAAAAACACAGAGTTAAATTTTCATTATATTGAGTTTGAAACATCATTATTTTCTAAGTGAACATGTCTCATCAGCTGTTGGATCTATCAGTCTAAGTTTAAGCATGAGGTCGGGGTGGTTATATACATTTAGGATTCATTAGTGAATAGAGGGCAGAGAGGATCACGAATCTATCCTTAAGGCTCTTCAAGCAATTCCAATTTAAAAAATGTGCAAAAGCCATCATTGTGACTTTTTTTGTGAAAAAAACTTTCACTGAGCATAAGAAGCAGCATTCAGTGTGATAGGGAGAAAACTAGGAGAATGTTTCGTCTTGAAAATTCAGTAAACAAGTATTTTTGGAAGGAAGGAGTAGTAAACTCTGAGGAATTATGCTGAACATTCAAGTAAAATGAGAACTATAAATTAACTGTCAGATTTGGCTACATAGAAATACTTGGTAACCTTGATTAGAGTGCTTTCAAAAGAGTAATGGGGATAAAATAAATGAATTGATGAATTAATTAAATTGTGTGTGGGATTTACTCCAAGCTTAGTTCACAGTAGCCTGCTTGCCTTGATCAATTCAATACATCCTATATCCCCAGCCACAATGAATGGCTCCAGGAGGGGAAGCAAGCCATTCAGGGTGAAAGACAAGCAATGAGGCATTTAGTCCAATTTCTCTGAAAGAGAATCTGAGTCTCTTACTCTCAGTGTTGTGTTGTGATCATTTGAGGGCTGCAACCACCTCCGTACAATGAAGGAACATCTTGGAAGTTGCCATGTAGATTGGGTATGGGGTGTGTAGGGAAGAGGGGACAGGGAGGTACCATATGTATTCGGAAAATTAAGCATATCCTACAGAAGACAGAGGTAAAAGATGGAGTGAACCCTGGCTCTTGTTGATGGCATTTGAACTACCAGATAAAGCTGTGTCTCATGATGATCCCATATCTGAGCTTTCACTTCTGAGTGTCAATAAACTCCTTCTCCATTTAAGCTATTCAATTCGCCTTATAACTCTTTGGAAATGTAAAAAAATCTTAACTGTTACAAGCATCTTGAATTATATTTAACTGAATTAAACATATATTGACATTATTTTTATTTTCCCAGAGTGTGATAACATATTTCCCATAACAATAAGTGACAAATGTGAATTGGATAGCAGCAATTTAAGATGTCATGCCATGTAAAATTAATTCCAACTTCTGAGGTCTTAAAATGTAAAAAAATTATATGTTCTAAAGTTAATCAAATATGACATATGGTCAACACTTATCATCTATTATAAACTTAAATCATGACAGCATTTGAAGAGATCTATTATTATCCTCATTTAACAGATAAGAATATTTACCAAAGCTTATGTAGCTTATAAACAGTACAGATGATCATAACTACTTGGGAATGAACGATTCCATGAGTGTGGAGACTAGTTTGTGTATCTTTCTCCTTAGCAAATGAAGTGAGGAATTGGGGCAGGGACATTGCAAAGGAAGCAAGGAGAAAAAGGAGACTGCCTAAATTAACTTAGGTAAGTATGCTCCTTTTGAAATATACAGCTATCAAATGAGATAAGTAAGCTTCAATTATACCTTACAGCAAACTACACCAATATAAACTGGGGCAGATACTTCCAGAGAATACAAATTTGAAAGTGCATAAACCAGATGTGGAAGTTTTATCAGTGAAAAATGTACAAAAAAGTCAGGAGGACATAGAAATTTATGACAGTTAATAGTGTGACAGTAAATGAATGCTATGATAGTCAACACTAATTGGTAACCTTTGGTATGCAAAGGTATTTTTGTTTGGCTAATTCTTTAGCTAAAACAACAGTTAAAAAACTAGATGAGGGGCCGGCCCCCTGGCCTCAGGGTTAAGTTCTCGTGATCTGTTTCATGTGGCCCAGGGTTTTGCCAGTTCAGATCCTGGGCATGGACATGGCACTGCTCGTCAGACCATGCTGAGGCGGCGTCCCACATAGCACAACCAGAGGCACTCACAACTAGAATATACAACTGTGTACTGGGGGGCTTTGGGGAGAAGAAGAAGAAAAAAAAATGAGAAGATTGGCAACAGTTGTTAGCTCAGGTGCTAATCTTTAAAAAAAACAACAAAAACTAGATAATATCTTCTTCTATCTCCATCAGGATGAGAAGGATGTAAAAAACCTTCACGTTTATGGTAATAATGAGGAAAAGTTGAAATAAAATTTATACATTAAAAATGGAACCGGAGAATACTCAAGCATTTTAAGGATTTGGAACAAAGAGTCTCAGTTGACATGGATACCTGAAACACCATAATCCTTCATTTTATAGTGGGGACAAAGAGAGACAAGGGTATGATGAGTTTGTCTACAATACTTCTTATGGTGAGTCCAGTGGCTCCACAGAACTACCCGGTTATCATTTCTCTGTTGTCTGAGCATACAACTGTTAGTGACATAACTAGCTATTGGAGGAACACTTACATAGATAGCCTCCTTGATGTATAGTGTCATCCACCAATTCAAGTTTAAGCATCTGAAACTACCAACACTCCACTCCTAGCCAGGATGGTAAATTCCAAATAATCTCTTATTCCAGGGAATCTATAGAGATTAGCCCACCTTAAAGATCTAAAGGAAGCAGGGGGATAGTCTCTATCATTTTCCATATATATTTTTTTTAAGATTGGCACCTGAGCTAACAACTATTGCCAAACTTTTTTTCCTTCTGCTTTTTCTCCCCAAATCCCCCCAGTACATAGTTGTATATATTTTAGTTGTGGGTCCTTCTAGTTGTGGCACATGGGACACCATCTCAATGTGGCCTGATGAGTGGTGCCATGTCTGCACCCAGAATCTGAACCAGCGAAACCCTGGATCACCATAGCGGATCCCGCGAACTTAACCACTTGACCACGGGGCCGGCCCAATTCCGTATATTCTTTTAATTCACTAGTCTTGTCCCTGTGGAAACTGAATAGATTTTGGAAATTACTATAGACTACCACAAGCTCAACTAAATAAGACCTGTAATTGACACCTTGCCAGGTGCTGTATCATAGCTGGAACCAATTAACAAGCCTGTAGAGTACCAGGCTTCTCTTGCCTGCCCTCTGCTTCCCATCTTCTACCAAAATAACATCCAAAGAGATCTGAACCATCTAGTCATGTTGCAGAACCTTACACTGGTCCATTATATTAACGATGTCATGATGACCCAGGAGAGCAAGCAAGAGGTGCTTGGTGTGCTGGAGACCATGGTAAGCAACATCCATACTGGAAGGTGGGAGGTAAACCCTACAAGATTCAGAGACTTCCCACTTCAGTAACACATTTAGAGGTTCAGTTGTCAGGAGCACACCAATAAATCTCCATCCAAAGTAAAAGACAAATTATTGCTTCTTTCAGCCCCTCCTGTGAAGAAGGAAGCACAATGCTTAGTAGAGGTCTTCATGTTCTAATGGCAACATAGTCACATCCAGGAATACTATTTCTGCCAATACACTGGGTAACATGGAAGGATGTCACATTTGGTGATGACTGGAACAAGAAAGGGCTCTACAAGGAAGGCAGAAGCAATGATCTGGCTTCTCAACCCAAGGAGCAGCGTGAGACTTTCTTGAGTCTCTCCTACTGTCAAGAAAGTTAAGTGTATAGAACTGGGGTAGAGGGGCCGGACCTGGTTGCCGAGTGGTTAAGTTCGTGCTCTCTGCTTCAGCGGCCCAGGGTTTTGATGGTTCAGATCCTGGGTGCAGACATGGCAGTCCTTGTCAGGCCACGCTGAGGCGGCATCCCACGTACCACAACTAGAAGGACCCACAACTAAAAGATATACAACTATATACTGGGGGGACTTGGGGAGAAAAAGTAGGAAGAAAAAAAAAAAGATTGGCAACAGTTTTAGCTCAGGTGCCAATCTAAAAGAAAAGAAAAGAACTGGGGTAGAGAATAAACTGAAAAATGGCTGCAGTGACTTTAGAGAAAGAATCTAAGACCTCCGTCTGGTTTTTCCCCCAGACATCTTGTCCTTATGCCTCTGCATAAAGAATAATAAAAAAACACTGAAGAAGGAATATGTCTCATTTAATAGTTTTCAATAACTATTCACTGAAAAGTGAATTCATGTGTGTGAGTTTTCTGGTCTTTTTTCATATAGCAACAAAAGCAAAAGGCTCAAGGATCTCTTTCATCTGGAGAAGGTATATTTCCTATTTTCCTTTGTTCTCTCACAATTGGGTGACTCAAGTCAGATATCCAAATATCTTCCAGCTTTGTGCTTGATTAAATTTCCTCTAGTGCTGTCAAACATATGTTAGGGATATTTTTTCTCAAACCACAGAGTTATGATTCAAGACCTTGATTGGTATTTTCAAGCTTTACATAGAGCAGTATATATTGGTTTTAAGATACTTAAATTTATCTGAGTGACAAGGTATTATGCATGGTATCTATGGTTGTATTAATCAAGTTTTTAATTTTTTGAACTTTATGATACCTTGACATCTTGGAGTCTTCCTGACCCAGGAGAGACTGCCCTTCCCAGGGCTAGCTAATTCCTAGAGACAGCAAATACTCCCCTGCAAGTGCACCTTCATAAGCAAACCAACCAATTCAAAGCCCATCTTCCTGAATCATCTCCTTTATTGGGCCCTCACAGGGTTCTAACACTCCCTGCCAATATTCCCCTGCCTCGATCACCCCAGGCACAGGTACTACACAACTCAGGACAGGCCCTATCCTCCAGAGCCTGCTGAAATTCTTCCAACTAGCCAATCCTAAACCTGCTTAGCCTGCTTACTCTGCCTCGCCCATTCCTTCCCATGAAAAACACAGTACAGGCTCTGGCCCATATTTTCCCTCATCCTCTCTGCTCCTGACCAACCCTGGTACTCCCTCATGTGGCCCTGTGTGTTGTGCCAGGCTTCCTGCCTCTAGGGAACCATGAGGAAAAACTTCTTCCTTCCTGACAGTGATTTCTGTGTCTGCGTGTCTTACCATGCCTGATTAAAACAAACACTGAGCACATCTAAAAACAAGGCTTTGTTAGATTTCTCTGCATGAAGGTTTGAATTCCAAGATTCAGAATAAATGTGTTATCTTGCTACCTGTTTTTCATTTCTTTAAATTACGTTTTTATTTTCATTTTTATTTTTTTGTTTAGATAAATATATGTTTATAAACAAGACCTCAGCAAAATATCATTGAGAAAAATTTAAAAATACCTGAAGAAATGGGTGGTATACTGTTGAAATGAGTTGGAAGACTCAATATTATGTCAATTCTTACTAAAATAACCCATAGATTTAACACAATGCCAAATAAAATCTTAGAAGTTAGTTTGTAGAAATTGACAAGCTAGTTCTAAAATTTACATAGAAATGCAAAGGACGTAGGATAACCAGAATAAACTTAAAATAAAAGACAAACATGTGGACTACTTTCACTATAATAATTCCAGACTTAATATAAAGTTAAAGCGATTAAGGCAGTAAGGTTCTGGTGTAACTAAAGACAAATAGATTGATAATAACAGTAAATTGATTTTAGACGAAGAAATCAATACAAGTCAGTGGATATAGCAAACTTCATTTCTACAACTTTTGTTGCAACAGGGGCAAATTAACATAGATGCATACCTCATATAATACAAAAACATTAATGCAAGAGGGATTGTAAACTGAAAGATAAAATGAAAAACTTCAAGACTCCTAGAAACAAAAATAAGAGACTATATCTGTGACCTTAGGGGAGACCAAAATTTTCTTAGGCAAAATTAAAACCATGATTTTAAAATGATTCATAAACAGCTCCAGCAAAATTTAAAACTCTGCTCTTCAAAGAACACCGCTAAGAAAATGCATAAGCAAGTCTTATATGATGAGAAAATATTTGCAATACATGTATGACAAAGAACTTATTACATAAACAACTTCCAAAAACAAGTAATTTTTAAAAACCAATAAAATCAGCAAAAGCTGATGATTAGTGAAATTGTGCACCTTTTCTAACATTTATTAACCACTTGAAAACCCTGTTTTGTGAAGTGTTTTCTTGTTAGTGCTGACGAGTTGCTTCTGACTCTTACCGACCCTGTGCACAGCAGAGAGAGACCTGGCCCACTCTTTTTGCATCATCCTCTCATCAGCCGGAAGAATGGGGTTTTCATGGCCAAATTTTTTTGGAAATGGGTGGCCAGGTCTTAGTCTGTCTTAGTCAAGAAGCTGGAAGTTCTGCTGAAACCTGTCCACCATGGGTGACCCTGCTGGTATTTGAAATACTGGTGGCATAGCTTTCAGCCTCACAGCAACGCATAGCCACGACAGTATGACAACCCACAGATGGGTGGTGTGGTTCCCTGACCTGGGAAACAAACCCAGGCTGCAGGTGTGAGAGCATGGAATCTTAACCACTAGACCGTCATGGCTGGCTTTGTGAGGTATAAGTAATTTGACTATCTTCCAACTGAGTTGTCTATTATACTGATTAATCAGAGTGATTTATATAGAGTGGATACAGATTTCTTTTTATGCATATTGCAAATATATTCTTCCTCTCTGTCAATTGCCTTTTAATGCTAACTGATATCCTGTAATGAACAAAATGTCTTCCATTATTCTCTGTGTATACAACCCCTTTCTTTGATCTAAAGCACACTCAATTCTTTCCACTATGAAATATTGCCTTGTTTTTCTCATTTGTTGTATAACAGAAACGTTATTTTTCTAAATAGACCATTAAAAATGAGGATAGGTATAAAACTGTTTTGCAAAATGAAGAGCATAATTTATTCTTCAAAAAGTTGTGATATTTTCAAAATTCTCTGGATATTGCTACGGAAGGAGACTGCAAGTGTGGAGATTTTTGCTACACTTGTATAGTCCCAATAGTGGCAAGCTCCTAGACTAGAGAACAGAGTAAAACAGGTAATAATACTACTTATTTTCTAATTAAATAACTATCCTAGTAAAAACAGTTGCAGCATGCAACTGCAGTGTATCAAAAGCAATTAATATGTTACCTACATTGAAGTGTGATTGAATTGTTTCTCCTGCAAATTCATATGTTGAACTCCTAATCCACGATGTGGCTGTATTTGAAGATGGGCTGCTAAGGAAATAATAAGGTTAAATGAAGTTGTAGTGTGCGGGCCCTGATTTGCTAGGATTCAAGAGAGAATCTTAAAAGCAGTCATAGAAAAATAACACAATACTTCAAAGGAGACCAATGGCTGAATCTTAATAGAAACTTCAAAAAAAAAATGAACAACAGTTAAAAAATTACTGACGTTAAAATTTAAGCTAGTGAAAACACCTTCTGGAAATGAAGGAGAACCAAAGGCTTTTTGAAAGAGGCCAAATCAGAGAATTTGGCATTACAGACCTACTGTACAATAAATACTAAAAGGAGTTTTTTGGAGTGAAATAAAATGATCCAGGTAAAGCATCAGACTACAAGAACAGATGAGAATCATTGCTAGAGGTAAAAATTAGAGTACTAATGATTGAACAAGTGACTATTGACTTCAACAACCTAAAAGTTAGTAATGTCTTGTGAGGGTTATTAATATGTATCAGTCTAATTTATGACATCAATAGTGCAAAGGGTGAGGAATTATTTAAATTGCATTTAAATAACAACCAGTTTCTAGCATTGTTTAGTAAGTGGTAAAATTGAGATAGACTATCAAGTCTATGATTACCGCTAAAAGAAGTATAAAAAAAATGTGTAAATTATAATAAAGGAGAAAATGAAATAATAAATGCATTGAACAATACAAAGCAAATCAAAAAAGTAAGAATAAAAGGTCAAAATACAGGTGAAAAAAATAGAAAATAAAGAGTTTAAGATAGTCAGTCTAAAGCTGATACATTAGAAATTACATTAAATATAAATAGATTGGCACTTCTGTGAAAGGGAAATATTGTCAAGCTGGACTTTTAAGAAAAAGAAAATGAACATGTTGTTTACAAGATGCACCACTGCAAAATGACACACAAATGTTGGAAGGATAGTTTTGAAAAAGGTCTACAAGGGGCTCAAAAAAGTGTGAATAAACAAATTAAATGTTCTTGAGAGACAGAGAGACAAGGACATTAGAAGTGACTATTGGGTTTAACAAAAAGGTTGTGGAAGAGTTTTGCTAAATGGGAAAGATGAAACAGGGCACTAGATACACAGAAGAGTGAAGATACATGTATAACCAGCATTCAATAAAAAATAGGAAGGCACTGGATTTAGAGTACAGTGGAGAGGTTAGCTTTTCATCCTAGCAGAAATATTTAATTGATGTCCATTTTCACCACGAAGCATGAGACAAGTTCATTAGTTACGAGATTCACTCCAGCCTCAATCAGCTGCTTGGGTGGAGGCATGAAATAGGCAGATAACTGGGTACAACCTGAGCTGGAATTTTGATAGGTGAGTGTGGCAGACAAAGGGACAATAGGGATAAGGTATTTGCAAGTGAGTGATTATAGATTTGAACCAGGGAATCTTAGCTGGAGAATAGAGAAATAAAGATATAATTGAGGGTAAAAGTGGCTATAATTCTAGTTCTTAACCAACATACTACACATATTACATTGTAATAAGAAGAAACATTATTTCCATATATGTATGCAGAATAGAACAGCATATATTGATGAAAATAAATGAAAATCTATAACATAATAAAGTACATTATTGAATATTACTCATTTAAATAGCAACAAAAATAGTGCTTGCGTCAAAACATGCCTTGAATAACGTTTAGAAATGGGTCTAATTGCTCTAAGCCACCTCAGATTCCTTAGGTTTAAGTGAAGAATGTCAATACTTGAAGGTTTATTTAATCTAATCTAACTGTGAACTTTAAGTACAAAATAAAAATCTATTTGCACAGATAGTCCACTATTATCTTAAAATATTTGGAAACATTCTGGTCTTTATACTAATCTTAAAGATTTCAAGCATTCAATAATTGCTAAATAAAGCAGCACTGAAAATGCCTAAATTAAAGCTATTTTCAGTCCTCTCACATAAAAATACCGGAATTTGTTAACATGGTGGATTTGGTTAACTTTTTTGAGTATCGGTTTTGAATTCCTCAAAAGTTGTGATTTTAGCCACATATATACTTTTCCTCATAAGTTTATTCCTTTCCCCAGTGTTAATATATTTATTTATATAAAGATTGAGATATAAATATTGTATATGAGGTCAGACATTATGAAAGCCAGGGTTACAAGAAAGAAAAAAAGAAGCACGAGTCTTGTGGCTATTTGAACATGCTGCTTAAGTCCTGAGAGGTCTCCCTTAATCCCAAATGCTATTTTGTAATCAAATAATGACAGATGTAATAAGCCAGTTATGGCTTTGTGATTAGAGATTAGCGTGCTAGAAAACAAGATACATTAAACTTAAATTGATTGCTTCTATCTTCAATCGTGGCTTTTAGATTTAATAAATATTTAATAGAAATAAAGAAAGATTTTACATCTGTTTCTATTAGAAAATGCTTTGAAATATTGTGCTATGTGGGGATAGGAGTAGTGTGTCAATAGACTTGACAGAAACAGAACCAAAGATGCTCACGTATTCTAAAGTACAGTACAAAAGGAAACCCAGAATTGGATCATTATAATACTGCTTAGAAGCACAGCCCTGGACTCTGGTTTCTATCTAGGCTCCAGTACATGCTAGTTGGGTGAATATGTCAATGTACTCAATTTCTATAGACTTTAGTTTGCTAATCTCTTGATTGGAAACAGTGATAATATCCATCACTGATAATAATTCTGACATTTAAATAAAATATTCCATGCAAACTAAGTGCAATGCCTGATTCCTAGTAAGAACTCTATAAATGAGTT
Source organism: Equus quagga (assembly GCF_021613505.1). Lineage (NCBI taxonomy): Eukaryota > Metazoa > Chordata > Mammalia > Perissodactyla > Equidae > Equus > Equus quagga. The sequence goes on from NC_060284.1 coordinate 35,473,637, forward strand.
ACTTTTGTTATTACTATATTAGGATTAATTGCATAAAGTTAATTTCTAGGTCTTAGAGACTATCCTGGCACAGAATATGAAAAAGTAGAGCCTTTGTTGACGTTTTCTCTAAATCCATATTTAATTAAACTGTAATTTATTAGCTCAGTATATATTTATACTAGATTTTTAGGACAATTGTTATACTGAATAGATCAAAATAGCATTTCAATAAATCAGATGATCTAGAATTAGAATAAGTTACTGCCAACTGCAAGTTTATTGTAGTAACGTTAAAAAAAATACCTTCTCTGGGGCCGGCCCGGTGGCTTAGTGGTTAAGTTCGCGCACTCCGCTTTGGTGGCCCAGGATTTCCCTGGTTAAGATCCTGGGCACGGACATGGCACTGCTCATCAGGCCATGTTGAGGTGGTGTTCCACATGCCACAACTAGAGGGACCCACAACTAAAATATACAACTATGTACTGGGGGGATTTAGGGAGAAAAAGCGGAAACGAAAAAAAAAGATTGGCAACAGTTGTTAGCCCAGGTGCCAATCCTTAAAATAAAAAAACTCCTCAAATTACATTATAATCCATAGAAATAATACTCTAACAAATCAATACATTTTTTACTATTATAACTTACATGCAAAAATTTAACCCAAATAAATGTACAGTGTGAGGGATTTTTAAAAAATGAATACAGTTCTGTAACCATCATCACAATTGGTATATTTACAATAGTTTCATCACCCCCCAAAATTCCCTTTCCCACTTTGGAGTCAATCCTTTTCCCCCAGCACAAGGCCCTAGCAACCAGTAATAAGTTAGGCTTTAAAAAGAAAATTTATATGTTGAAATAATTTTAGAATTACACAATGTTGCAAACACAGTACCAAGTTCTTGCATACCCCTCACGCATCTTCCTCTCATGTTAACATCTTAAATAATCATAGAATAATGATGAAAACTAGATTAACCTTGGTATAATATAATAAGTAAATGACAGAAAACTTCACTAGTTTTTCTACTAACGTCTCCTCTCTATTCCAGCATCTAATCTCCAATCCCACTTTGCATTTACTCATATGCCTCAGGGGGGAGATCTCTGAGAACACACAAGCATTCTGTTTCTGCTTCAACTTCTGCACACTAATTTTAGCAGCCATCAGTAGATCTAGCTCGTGGTAATCGTTGCCATGTGTGCTAATGGTGATTTTCCATTTTCCTCATTCTTTCCCTCAAAGTTTCATGGAGAATAACATATATTTCAATTTCATTAGCTTTACCAAACTAAGAAATATCTCATTTTATATACTTACATAATTTCTCATTTAACTTTCTAACGCGTGCAGGTGATTAGAGTCAAAAACGCCAATGAATTCAAAGCTCTAAATTCAGATCAGCTCAACCTTTTGCAAATAGCAGAACAGAATAATCTGCTGTGTTGTTGCCAATACTGTCAATCTTTCATGTTTCCAAAGGAGGTGGGGATTGATATCTTGCAAGCACTAATTTTTGCTAATCACTTATAAAAATAAAAATCTTCCCCGTTCATTGAATATATATTAATTGCCACATTGCACATGCCTCAAATACGTATTTTTTCCATTTAAATACCATAAGTAATAATTTATAAGTTATAGGTGTTATTTATTGGCTTATGTCATTTATTAGTGAAAATATAAGGCTTACACATATATAAGGAGCAGAACATGGACAAAGTAACATGTCTGCTCAGAAAAATTTAATAATTATGAAAATGCCTGACAGATTGCAATGCTGCAACACAATTCTGATCCTAACCACTTGGATTTAGTGCATAGTCCACAAATTAAAGACTAGTCCCCAATAGATTGTCCTCACTTCAGATGCCAGCCACAAGTTTGAGGGTCCCAGGCCACTCAGATTTCTGACAAACCAGCTACAAATTCAGGAGTTCCCACAGCCCCTTCAGGTTTGATAATTTGCCAGAATAACTCACAGCACTCAGGGAAATGCTATATCCTTGATTACAGTTATATTTTAAAAGATACAAATCAGAGCTAGCCAAATGAAGAGACACATGGGCAAGGTCTAGGAGGGTCTGGAACTCAGAGCTTCTGTTGTTTCTCCCCGTGAAATCAGGATGTGTCACCCTCCTAGCACATTGATGTGTTCACTATCCTGGAAGTTCACCCAAACTTCAGTGTCCAGAGCTTTTATGGGAGTTTCATTTTGTTGGTATGATTTTGTTGGAATCATTAGCCGTGCGACTGAACTCAATATCTAGCCCTCCTCTTCTCCCTGGAGGAGTTTGGATTGATATCAACTGGCTCATGTATGGTTGGTCGTTCTGGCTTTACAACCTCCATGCTGAGTAATCTCATTACCATAAACCCAGATGCAGTGGAAGTGCCCACCATAAATGACAGACTCCTGTACCTCAGAAAATTCCCAGGCTTTAGAGGTTATCTCTCAAGAATTCAGGAAAAAGACTAGACAAATTGTTTAATATACAAGATTAACAGAAGACAGCATCCGAGAGACGGATCTGAAAAGCAAGCTTAAAAAATAACTTTGAGAGGAGTCACCACAGAGATTAGGAGACTAATGCCAAACAGATAATTTACCATTGCACACGTGAGTAGAGGGGGAAAAGGGTAGGGGAATCATAAAAATGACTGATCATTTTTAGAACTAGGAATTATGAACAAGACTGAACTAGTGTTCTAGAGTATAAATGCCCTGATTTTCTCCTTACCCGAAAATTGTGTAGACCAAAGCTATAATCTAGCCTACTTGATGACATAAAAGAAATATATCTCTAACTCAACAACATCCAGAAGTTTGAAGAAAATGGAAGTCATTTTAGAAAATATGAAAAAATAATGAAGTAATTCAATAAAAAAGTGAAGAAAAAGGTTATAAAGAAAGAACTCAAGCAAACAAGAGGTTGGCATTGAAAGTGTATGCAGCGGAAAAATAAAAAGTGATTTTATAGTATGATACCAGAATGAGAAGCTTACTTTGGATATGAACATTCTACCTTTTGAAAAAGCAGCAGCTGTTAATGAATATCAAATGAGATATTTTGTATCAGCAAATTAGTCAGCTCCTAAGAAAAATCTATGTTATGCAGTTCAACCTATTTTCTTGTGCAATGGTTGAGGAGAACCAGGAAAAGAGTTAGTGAATCTGAATTTAGATCAATAAAAATTATAAAATTTGAAGAAAAGAGAGATAATAGATTTTTAAAAAATAAACAGAACTTCTGGGGCCTGTGAGGCAGTATTAGATGTTTAATATCAGAATAACAGAAGGTTTTGTTGGAGAGAAAACATAATTTTCCTGTTACCCTTCTAAGTTCTTGGCTGAGATCCCCTTGTAATAACAGACAGATTAACAGAAGAAAAGCAATCGGAAGTTTAATAACTCGTATACCTCCTGTATATCCAGGAAATATCCAGGAAAACTGAGCAACTCACCAAAATAGCCCAAACCACCATCTTAAATAATGTCTCCAGCTGAAGACAATAGATGTTGCCAGGGCAGGGGAAGCCAGTTATGAAAGGTCATCAGGCAAATCACAGTAAGAGTAAGGTCGTTAAGCAGATTTAGGTCTTTGCCTCCCCCATTGCTAAAAGTTTCTAGAGATTTAGTGTCATCCTTCCCTTCCTGGTATAGACAGGAAAACACCTGTAGAAGGGAGATTTCCCTTATAAACGTTAATGTCTCTTACAAAAAGATAACTTCTACTCAGTTTTCAGAGTTTTTCCTATATCTCCTGTTTCTGAAAAATAATCAGCCTAATACACTCCTTATACCAAAGAGGTATATTTTGGGGTGGTGTATTCTGATTCCGTTCAGAACGATCCTAGGAGATACACAAGCACGAAAATAATGCCCACGTCTAGACCTTTCTGTTACAGGAGTGAAAGACAAACAGCTGAAGGAGGGTGTGGAGAGTTTAGCTAAGCTACTCCATGGTATTGCTGCCTTGGCATCCTTTTTTTGGCCAAGGGGACTGCAGACCTAAACCTGACACTAGACCCTCATACCAGCACATGGTCTAGGTAGCAGCCTACAGACTCACAAGTAAGTGTAAGTTCCTGATATGACTCACCCAACGGCCCTTGTGATCAGCAGTCCGGCTTGCCTCCCAATGCCTTCCCCTTATGCACCCCTTAGACACCCTCATGGGGCTTATCAAAACCCCCAAACCAGCCTTAGCCTGGGAATCCCAGGGCATGTGCCCCTCAAGGCATTCAGGATACTTCCTCCAGGATCTGTGAGTAACAAACCTATTTCAATTTCTCTTGTGGTCTGTTGATGAACCATCTGGCACCCTGAGCTCCACTTAACAAATGTTAATATGACAAATTCTTAACAGAGAGATTAAAAAACTACCTGATCCCAGGTCCCAGAGCCCAAGCAATGACTGGGAAGCCACAGAAGCAAAAGATGTTTACTCTGGTGGAGGGGTAGGACGTTTTCCTGCCCCAAAATGAAGCCGTATCTTGTTCTGAGTCATAAGATGCACACTGCTGCTACAGGAGGAGTAGAGACAAAAGGCCTCTGCCTGGGGAGGAGAGAAAAGAGGATTGTGCCTATGCAGCTTTAAAGTTGATATTCAGATAATACTAATTTTCATTCACTGAGCACCTTTGCAATGCCAGGTAGAGTATATTAGGATTTTCATGTCAATAATTTTAATTCATGCAAAAACACAGGGTTAAATGTTATCCCACTTTGTAAATTGGTAAGCTAAGGATCCGAAAGGATGAGTAGCTTTACGGTGTTCAAATATGAGAAAAAGTCAGAGTCGTGACTTGATTCTTGGTGCATCTGGATTCAAAGCCATGTTCTTTGGATTATTTTCTGCACCCTACCCCCTACCTCCTTTGACATAGAGTTGAAGGAGAGTTTTTCAAAAATGATGAAGAAAGCTGAGTGTGTTTTTAGCTTCTGGGAAACAGCAAATGGTGGAACCAAAAAATATAGAAATAATATTGTAGAAGATAATCAGATGGCTTGATATCATTAATAATGGTAGAAAGACTGCATTTTTCTCAGAGGGTTGAGAACTATCACTCAAGAATGATGGAAAATCAGAAGGATATCAGGGATGAAAAGTTAACTATTGAAGTTATTCTTCCCAACCTGTTTTTTCTATAAAACAAGCAGAGCATAGCCTAAAAGTGATAGAGAATTGAGTGGAAAACTTGAGAAAAGTGATGCAGTGGGTCTGTAATCAGAGGACCAGGAATGGAATTAACCACCCCAAAATATGCCTCTTTGGCCTAAGAATTATTTTAGGTTTATTATTGTTAAGAAACAGCAGGCACAGGGAAAGCTCTGAAAATCTAGTACAAGTGACCCATTTGTAAAAGAAATTTACCTTTATAAGAGAAATCTCCACTTGTAGGGGTGCCTTCCTGTCTGTTCCAGGAAGGAAAGCATGACTAAACCTCAAGGAACTCTTATCAGTAGAGAAGGCAATAACTTATCTTTAACCTTGTTTGCTGTGCTGACCTTATCGTAACAGAATGTTAAGGTTATTTTTCAGGGGGGCAAGCCAGCCAGGAGCCTGCGCAGAAGAAAAATTTTGATCTGCCAATGGAAACTCATCCTATCAGTGCTTCCGAATACCAACCTGTCTTCCCTGATCCCTTGAACCTTACCCCGCACCCTGGATCGAGGAGACAGAGTTGAGAGCCTTCCTTCTGTCTCCTTACCAATCAATTGCATAATAAACTTTCTTCCCTCAAAGACTGGTATACACAGTATCAGCTTCTGTGCGCATAGGTTGGAGAGAGCCCTTGCTCAGTAACTGGTCTCCTGTCTGTTCATGGTTATGGGAACAAGATAATGAAAAATATACAAAAGAATTGCATGTGGTGTTAAGAGTGAAGGCGAGCAGAATTTGCCACCTCAAAACATATCTCTTTGGCATAATAATTATTTTAAGCTGATTATTTTTAAGAAACAGCATACAAAGGAGATGCTCTGAAAACTGAGAAGTTAACCTATGTAAGAGAAATTCACATTTATAAGGGAAATCTCCATTTCTACATGTATCTCCCTCTCTGTACCTTGAAGAGAAGGATGACTCTAAATCTCTAGAAACTCTAAGCAATGGAGAAGGCAGAGACTTAAATCTGCAGAACGAACTTCTCCTTGTTTTTCCTGGTGACCTTTCATAACTGGCCTCCCTCGCCCCAACATCTTCTTTTGCCTTCAGCTGGAGATCTTATTTAAGATAGTGGCTTGGGCCATTTTGGTGAGTTACTCAGTTTTCCTGGGTATCTTCCATGTATACAGGAGGTACACATGTTATTAAACTTCTGTTTGTTTTCCTCCTATAAGTCTGTCTTTTATTACATGGAGTCTCAGCCAAGAACCTATAAGGGTAGAGGGAAAATTATTTTCCTCCCCAGTAACAGCACTCTTCAATCATAGTGTCAGAAAGGTCCAATTCTTATTAGCAACTCATTACTGGCTTAATCCTAAAGTTTATTATTATTATTATTATAATTATTAAAATAATTACCATTCTTCATTTCTTCAAATGCTATCATATGTTTCCTATGTGGGATATAAAATCTTCTTTCAAGCAATTTCCCAAGACCAATTTTTGTCCATATTTTGAAAATAACTCAGCTTAAAAGTATGCAAACTTTATGAAACCATAATGTAAAATTTAAAAACAAAGCAGAACTTGAATTCTTACCCCCAGAGAGATCCACTGTGAATGATTTCTCAGCTCTTTGCCACATCAGAGAATTGTCCCGTTATGTACCATTTGCATGGTCAGGAATCATTCTCTTATTCTCTCTTTCTCTTGTCTTTCTTTTTTGTTTAGTTTCTCTGATTTTCTCTGCTTGGGGTTCATTCTTAGCTTCAGGCTCCATTTCTTGGCTTCTCTACTTAATGATCTGCAGAGGTACCAGCTTATGGCCCCATGGCTTAGCAACCTTATGGCAAAAAGAAGACTTTTTTATGGATGGTTCAAATAAGATCTATGATTTGAATCTTATTTCATATGTAGCGATGAATTAAGTATTTGTTAACAAATTAAAGCTCAGATAGTTCATTCAGATAGTTCAGATGGGTTCATCCAAATACAGTGAATAATTGCAACTTTGGAAAATCGAATAAATTTTTAGTTCTCTTAATGTAGCACCCTTTTGGCATCTAGGTGATTTTGCATTATGAATAAAGGGTTATTTAAGTTATATTACATAAACTTGCATCACTTATTATATTTGAATAATTCCTGAAATGGAAATTGAAAAAATAAAAAAAAATTCAAATTCAACAGTCATTTGGAAGTGAAAAATGTTCTGAAGAAACCTTGAAAAAAATTTCAAAACCAGCAAAATGCCTGAAAATTCTTGTCCCTCCATTTCTATTGCTCTCCTTAAAGTGAGAAGTCAGGTTAAGATTTGGAGTAAGTTAGGAAGGCTTTTAAATATTCACTTTCATGTTAACTGTTCAATATCTCTCTATCAATTTCTTGTGATCCTTCAAGAAAATATAATTCTCTAGAAGAAGATATCCAGGATGCTATGAATATTGTTATGTAAGTAAGAATAGCCAATGATTTAGTCTAATAGATAAGTGATAGGTAGAATAAAACTAGAAGAAATGTATCCATTAAATAAGCAAAATTCCCTTCTATCTCACTATTTTATAACTCTAAGTTTTCCCTCCACTTTTGGCAAATGCTGTGGATGAGTCTTTTAACATTTTTTTTCTTTTTTGTTAATGTTTCTTTGGGGGTAATATTAATTTATAATAAGGTAAAGGAGAGAAAATTTCAGGACAATTTATATTCTAAAAGAAAAGACACATAGACACATGGGAGGAAGTACTAGGTAGAAGATAAAGTTAACAAGAACACAATCAATGGTAAATTTATCACAGTCTATTTTCGAGGTTGTGCTGTGCAATTGTTAATGAAGCTAACTTGTTGCGTTTGTGGTGAACAACAACGATTTGGTTCCCTCAGTCCTGCTTATCCATTCTTCTAGGACATCGGCCCTGTTATCTGGGAGAGCTCCTTTGTCTCACTCTTCATCCAAGGCCATGTGATTCTTTATCAAAGTTGTTCATCATAGTGTCTTACTTTCCAGAACTAAAGATTGCGCAAATAAATTGATAAACATGTAAGAAATTACCAAATAGTACTGAATGTATAAAACTAAGATAGTGATTATGATTAGTTTGGGAAGTATTAGATTGGGGAGAGTTAAAACTCTTGAAAACAAGAATAAGGAAGAAAAAGGTTATCATCAGAAATAAACATAGGGTGATTTTCATACTATAAGCAGAGTATAAAGGCATCAGTCAATGTTAGGATTTGACAGCAAAATCTCAAGTCATAGAGTTTGTGAAGAAAACAAAAATTAAAGGCTAATTTCATCATTAACTTGGATGCCAAATTTCTAAATAATAATAACAATAATAATAAGGAAATAAAATCTAACAATGTTTAAGACATATTGCAATCTAGAATTTACCTCAAGAACTCGAACATTACTATTGGAAAATCTACTTATATAATTTATCACCATAACAGATACATTAGAAAAAACAAATCCACATTATATTAATAGATGCAAAAATAGAATTGAATAAAATTCAACAATCTCTCAAAACAGAAAAAAGAAATCACTTAATTAGAAATAAAGATGAATGCTTTCTTAACTGGGTAAAATGTAACTACCAAACACTGAAATATTAGAACAATGCATACAATTTAATGTGAAGAACAAGAAAAAAGAAGTCCACTAATACTACTTCTATTTAACATTATAGTGAAAATTCTAGATGGTGCTTGAGAAAAGAAAAGAAAAGAAATGCAATGCGTAGTAGATGAAACTGAATAGAAATAAACCATTGCCATCTTTTACGTATAAATATCCAAGGAAAACTATAGATAAATTCTGCAAAATCATAAGAAAGTTCAAGTTTACAAGATATGGAATTAATGTGCTAAAACCAATAGCAAATTTTACAAGACTAATAAATAAACTATATCAATGAAAAGGATAGAATTTATAATGGCATAAAAATTATGAACTACATAAAGAGAACCCTAACTAAAATTAGACCTTATAGAGAAAAATATAATAATATTCAATGGCATAAAATAAAGGTTAGATGTATAAATGGGAAACTACATCATCTTCATGGATGGGAAGACTCAGTATACGGAAAATTGTAACAAAAAGATGATAAAAATCGGTAGGAAAGGAAACACTATACTATTTATGACATAAAAAATATGAAGAAGAAAAAATATGTGATAATTGATTTGAAGTTAATTATAGTTATGATTGTAAATTGTGAAGTCACAAACAATTTGAGAGTAAAAGCATCCAAAAAATCAAGTCAAGAAAACATTAACCAGAAAAGCTGGTGTGAATATTTTAACACCATACAAAGTGGACGTTAGGATAAGGATTGTTACTGGTGGTACTGGAGGATATTTCCAAAGCAGACACGAGGAGGGAAATAAATAAAGATAGGATCAGAAAGCAATAAAATTGAGAACAGAAAAGCAAACAGCAGAAGAGAAAATCAATGAAACATAATTCTGGATCTTGGAAATGATCAAAAGATTGATGAACTTATAACAAGACTGATCAAGAGAAAAATAAAAAGAAGACATAAATTAACAATATTAGGAACAAGTGAGAAAAGATCACAACAAATCTTATAAATATTAAGTTTGAAAGGTTACCTATGAAAAAGGAGATAAACTGAATAGGTGAGTACCTACTAAAGATGTTGAATTCATAGTTAAAATTTTCCCAACTACAAAACTCCAGGAACAGAAAGCATCACTGTAAAATTCTGCCCAACATTTAATGAAGAAATAATACTAATCCTACAATCATTCTTTCAGAAAATAGAAGTAGAAAGAGTGTTTCCAAACTCATTTTAGGAGGCTAACATGACTTCATACACAAATCAGACAATTAATACAAGAAAAGAAAACTACATTATCTGTGTCTCTCAGGAATATTAATGCAAAAACCCTTAACAAAGTTGTAGCGAATTTAATTTATTAATAAATGAAAAAACACACTATGACTGAAAGGGAAAAAAACCTTTTGTTTTCCTTTACACAACTACTACTACTCTTACCACTCACTTACGACAACAGATGTGGGTTTCTCAGTACACCATGCAATTGTCTGACTCCAACTGGGTGTCCTACAATTGAAATCAATTCTGACCTCATCTACCCAGAGATAGCATCCAGTCTCACAGATTAAGGGCTCAGTCCCACAAGACTGCCCCTCCTCCCTCAGATGACAATCACAAGTGCAAGGTGTCACCTGTGCTTCTGACCAACCTGCTATAAATTGGAGATTCTCATGTCCCCCTCCTCAGGGGGCTCACAGAACCCAGGAAAACTGTTTGTTTACTAGATTACCAGTTTATTATAAAAGGGTACAACACAGGAGCAGCCAGATGGAAGAGATACATAGTCAAGATATAGAGGAAGGAGCACGGAACTTCCACAGGCTTCCCAGGCACACTACTCTCCCAGCACCTTCCTGTGTTCACTAACCCGGAAGCTCTCCCAACCTGGTAGTTTAGGATTTTTAGGGATGCTTCCTTGCATAGGGATGATTGATTAAGTCATTGGCCATTGAAGATTAATTCAACCTCCAGCTCCTCTCCCCATCCCAGATATCAGGGGTTGGGGTTGAAAGTTCCAATCTTCTAATCATATGACTGGTTCCCCTGGCAAACAGCTCCCATCCTGTTCTTACCTAGGGACTTACCAAAAATCACTTCATTAACATAAACTTGGGTGTGGTTGAAAAAGGGCTTGCTATTAATAAAAAAAAGAGATCCATTTCACTTTTATTTATTTATTTTTGAGGTAAAATTCGTTTATAACATTATATAAATTTAATGTATACATAATTATATTTCACCTTCTGTATTGACTACATCATGTTCATCACCAAAAGTCTACTTTCAATCCATCACCATATAAATGTCCTCTTTGTTCCTTTCACACTCCCCTGCCCCCTCCAGTAACCACCAATCTGTTCTCTGTATCTATGTTGTTTGTTATTATTATTTTTTACTCTTCTACATATGAGTGAAATCATATGGTGTTTGTCTTTCTCCGACTGACTTATTTCACTTATCCTAATACCCTCAAAGTCTGTCCATGTTGTCACAAACAGCTAGATTTCATCTTTTTTATGGCAGAGTAGTATTCCATTGTATATATACCACATCTTCTTTGTCCATTCATCTGTTGATGAACACTTAAGTTGTTTCCAAGGTCTGGCTATTGTATATAATGCTGAAATGAACAGAGTAGTACATACATCTTTTCAAATTGGTGTTTTTGTGTTCTTTGGGTAAATACTCAGAAGTGGAATAGCTGGATCAGATGGTAGTTGTATTTTTCCTTTTTTGAAGAATCTCCATACTGTCTTCTATAGTGGCTACACCAGTTTGCATTCTCACCAGCAGTGTAAGAGAGTTCCCTTTTCTCCACATCCTCTCCAATCCTTGTTATTTCTTGTCTTTTTAATAATAGCCATTCTGATGGGCATGAGGTGATGTCTCATTGTGGTTTTGATTTGCATTTTCCTAATAATTAGTGACAATGAACATCTTTTCATGTGTCTGTTGGCCATCTATATCTCTTCTTTGGAAAAATGTCAGGTCCTCTGTCCATTTTTTATTAGGGTTGTTTGGTTTTTGTTGTCGAGTTGTATGAGTTCTTTACATAATTCACATATTAACTCCTTATTGGAAATATGATTTGCAAATATCTTTCCCCAATCTGTAGCTTGTCTACAAATGGGACTACCTCAAACTAAAAGGCTTCTGCACAGCAAAGGAACCATCAACAAAAATAAAAGACGACCCATTTAACTTTTTTTGCTCTGGAACTCTTTCAGGAACCAAGAATAAACACTAAAGATTGTAAGGCTTCCCTATAGCTCTTATCACTTAGGAAATTGAAAGGGTTTTAGGAGCTATGTGCCAGGAACCATGGAAGAAGAACAAAATATTTCTTATTATATCACAACATCACAATGACCAAGTAGGATTTATTCTAGAAATGAAAAGTTTGGTCAACATTTGAAATATCAGTCAATATAAGTCACCATACTAACAGGCTGAAATGAAAAAAACAAAACAATATGATCATCTCAATTTATGCATAAATGTATGTGAAGAAATTCAACACCCATTCTTCCTGAAAACTCTCAAGAAATTAGGATTTGAAGAGAATATACTTATTCTGATAAATTGTGATAAAGAGTAAGTACAGAAAAACCTAAAGTTTATGCTTATCAGAAAAAACTTAATTCTTCCCCTGATAATTTTGTGAACAAGTCAATGACATCCATGCTCACTGTTTCTATCTACCAGTATACTAAAGGATTTAACGAGTACAATAAGATAAAGAAATTAAATGCTTACATATGGAAAAGAAAAAAATAACACTCTTTTTATTCATGAACAATATGACTGTCTATTTAGAAAACCCAAAGAATCTAGAAAAAACCTCCTCAAACTAAAAAGTAGCTTAGCAAGTTTAAAATGAGATAAATATACAAATAATCAGTAAACTGTTGATTATTAGTAATGAAAATGTGAAAATTGAAATGAATACTGTGTACAACATTAATGAAAAACTTGAAATACTTAGGCAGAAATCTAATAAAATATGTACAATACTTGTTTGCCAAATACTACAAAATTAATTACTGAAATCAAAGAAGATCTAAAATATTGGAAATATGCACTGTGTTCATATCAGAAGACTGAAAGTTGTCAAGATATCAATTCTCCCCAAATTGATCTGTATATATATTTCATTCTCAACCAAAATCCCAGCATGATTTTTTTGTAGAAATTGGTAAACTGATCCTGAAATTTATATGAAGAACAATGGGCCTAGAACAGCCAAAACAATGTCAAAAAGAACACATTTGGAGGACTCGCATCATCTGATTTCAAGACTTAATATAAACCCCGGGAAGCAAGATAGTGTGGTACTGTTGTTAGGACAGGCATAGAGATTAATGGGACAGAATAGAAAGTCTAGAATTAAACCTACAAGAATACGATGGATATTTGACAAAGGAGCCAAGAAATTTCCATTTTGAAAGGATTATCTGTTCAGCAAATGGTGCTGGAATTGTTGGACTTCTGTACGTAATGATATCTAACTGAATGTTAAATTTCTTTTCTATTTTTAATTTTATTGACAAGTAAATCATTTTATTTACAAGAAAACTTCTTTTCCCAAGTAAATGTTGTAGATAAGGATATCTTGTTTTCTGCGCAAACACGAGAGACAGATATTGGGATCCTGTATACATTAGTTGTTAAACATCTTGATTTTATGTTGAGCCAAAATTTAGCATAAATCTTGCCTCTTCCACTAACAATGCTCTGTAGACTTCCAGCGACTGAACTAAACCTTCTAATCTTCGCTAAACTTGCTTGTTATATGCAACTAATGAAAACTACTTGATCTGTTTGCTGCAAGGATTATATTAGCACAGTGCCTGACAGTAAATGATCATTAAACATCACTATTATTTTTGGTAGAATCTCCAAAACATTTTGAAATGTTGGTATTTGAAAATGATAGTTGAATCTATTCATTATTCATAGCAAGTAAAGGTAAAACCTTTCAATGATTTTAATTTAATCCTTGTGCTATGAACAAAACAATTTCCTTATCTGTTCTTTTAACTTCATAGCCATCATTTACATTAAGTATTATTATTATCTTAGAAATAATGAATCTGAGGTTCATACAAGTTGAATTACTTGCTTACAGTAAACACAATAAGGGATTGTCAAAGAAAGAGATTGATTTTAGATCTATTTTTGAGCTGAGGTGATCTTTATTTCACCTCATTCCTCTTCCTCTAGATACAAAAATTAATGTCTTTACATTTAATTTATCATTCCATAAAATATGATAAAATATAATGAAATGATAAATTATGGTCATCAGGGTTGTAAATTGACATTTAGTTATTACTTACCAAAGTAATTTATATTCCTGTATTTCAATTTTTTCCCTGAAATTTATAATGCTACTGTGCATCTTTATTATCTTCATATATTCTGGAAACCAAATTTCTCCAAAAGTGAAATGAAGAGCAACGTGGCCATATCATCACCTTTAATGCACAACAGCCAGATAGATTGGATATCACAAATGATGTTTTGTGTCTGTTAGACTATAAAAAACTATATATTTAATCTACACTATGGGCATAATAACACAGAAACAGTGCAGGTTTTAATAGCAAAGGAGTTTTAAGCATCTTGAAAATATTCTATGAGAGCTTCTAATGTCTATGAATATCAGGAACTTTTTAGGTCCCTCACATTCTTATCAATAAATTAATAATTATCAAAGCAGAAGCTATGATCTGAAACCAACACGCCAAAATGATTTAGGAATCTGGCAGTAGTGGTTGCCGAGCTCCAATCAAATTCTATGCCTCTGTTAATTACTTTTTTTTTTTAAGGATTGGCACCCAAGTTAACATCTGTTGCCAATCTTCTTCTTTTTATTTAATTCTTCTCCCCAAAGCCCCCCAGTACATAGTTGTATATTCTAGTTGAAGATCCTTTTGGCTGTGCTATGTGGGACACCGCCTCAGCGTGGCTTGATGAGCGATGTCATGTCTGTGCCCAGGATCCGAACCAGTGAAACCCTGGGCCACCAAAGCAGAGCACGCGACCATAACCACTGGGCCATGGGGCTGGCCCCTGTTAATTACTTTTTAAAATAGATATTCAAGTCATGTTAAAGAAACTTTTAATTACAAATTTCCCTATCTGTTTTTATTACAAAGCATTGAAAAGTTGAATTCTTGTTAGAGAAATTGACTGAATTAACTTGTAGAATAGAAAACTGAAAGACCTTCATCAGAATAAAAGAAGCTGGTCACATATGGCCAGCAAAAATTCGACTCCTCATAGCAAATGTCTTGATTCACCAGCATTATCACAAGAAATATAAAGATCAAAGAATCAATCCATTCAGCCAATTGACACAATTCAATTTTTTTTCTAAAATGTTATTGAATTTTGAGTGATATTTTCTTTAAAAAATATCTGAGTAATTTCCTTGTTGCATTGACAATAGTCTTCTATGTACTAAAAAAATAAAAAGAAAGGCCTTTTTATTTCTAAGGATAAACAAAATTCCAAAGAAGTAAAAGGTCCATGTTTTATGTCAGTGCTAGTAATTTATATTGTATAAATGTCAAAAATCCTTTCCCAGCAAATTTAATGTAAAACTTGAGCGTAAATGCAGCTGGGTTTTATTTGCTTAATTAACAGAAGAAGCGCGGTAAAGATCGGCATTCATAGAAAACACCTGCATTTTTCGTTATCCATAGAAATTAGCACATTGTGAATCATTTCTAGTTAAAGTAATGGTATGAAACACTACAATACAAAATGTTGAAAGAAATCTTTGGAAATGCACACCCCCGTTTGTCTAATGTGAATCTTTTAAAATTCGCTTTTCTTCCTGAGTTATAGAACATTTGCTTCCTTCTGCACAACATTTCATCATGTGGTGTTCTCATTGTACCATTTCCAGTGAATGAATATTGAATAGCAGTTGCAAAGCTATCTTGAGGGAGTTCTAGTTTGGAGCAGACAATGGAATCCCTAGAAAAATGCGCTATTACAAGCTTGGAATGCATTGAAATGTGAATATCTTCCACATTCATATGTATTTAGACAATCTTTATAATATCATGTTACTCGTGGAGAACTAGGGTGGCATGAGAAGTGATTATAAAGCAGAAAAGTTAGAGGAGATGATAGAGAGTCTTTGGCATACTGAAGAGAAGTCTATTGCTTTAGGAATAAATGGAGAAATCACTTAAAAATTCCCTGTAATAATTTTAAACTCATGCTATAGTTGCATTCTACGAAGTGAATAAATTGCCTCCAATGCGGTTTATGAAATCATGTACCAATTCAAAGCCTGTGTCTAAAGATATGGGCAGAAACACAAGTTCACTTTAAAAAAAGAATCCATAGGTATATGATCATATGTACATATGAAATGTATCTTATGTATGTACTTTCACCTATGCTATCATTTATTGTTATTACTATTGGAAAATTTATACATATGTAAGCATATATTGTCTATTGTTTAATTGCATCAGTAAAATTGTGATTTTAGTTTCCACTTTTGCCAAATTTGTTATCAGTTTGTTGCATGAATTTGTAGAGGCTTATCTGGAAACAAAAAACAGCATTGAAATAGCAATAGTAGGATGGCAGTGAATAATGTCTATAAAATCCTGAGGTGGTCAAATTAACTAGGTAAAATAATAGTGCAGGAGCCTTATATAGACCACACACAATAATAAATGACATAAATATTAATAGTGTAACTAAAGTTCAAAGTAAGTTAAGATAACTGTGGGTTTGGAAAATTTCAAAGCGTAAATTGAAGTCCCTTGAGAGAAGTGTGATAGTTCAAAAGGCTAATGATGTGCATGTGGTTGGGGGGAATATTATAGACAGAGGAACCTCATGAGTCCAAATGGAGAACTGGAAAGCTATGTCACGAATTAGAGGAAGAAGTAGAATCTTTTTAACTCTTACAGAAAATTCCTATAAAGTCAAGTTGGGGCTATTGTATGTCACTAAAATTTCATTATTTCAGCCTTTTCAGGCAAACTTGGCTTTCAATATTAGTATTAATTTGGCAGTAGAGAATATACCAGACAAAAAGTTGGAGAGCCTAGATGTACAAACTAGTCCAATATTGCCAACCAAACTTTAGTTTTCATTCCAGAACTCCACCTTAATTCTTATTGATTTGGGTAATAGTTTATTGATCTGTTACTTTTCTGAACCCCTTAAGAGTATTTCACTGATCTTATCAAATTTTTCCTATTTCATGCACATTCTTATTTTCAAAATTGAACGAAAACTCATTGGTGTCATAGTTCTGGATTAAAGTGAGGGGGCGGTTAGCTTGACAGAAAAGCATGCTGGGAAAAATAACAGAAGAAGCTAAAATATCTAGATTTGGGCCCCAGGTTTGTCTTTTTCTATCTGTGGTGTTAGAAGATGTTACTTCACACTTCACATCTTGGGGCCTCAATTTTCTTATTTGTGAAATGAATTTATATCACTGAATCTTAGAAGTTTATAAAGAATACCTAGATTTTTAAAGAAATATTTCCAAGGACAAATCTTAGAAAGGTGTGGCTGTATAAGGGGATTGTGGACTCTGTTTCCTCCTTCACATTCTAAATTGCTCCAGTGCAATTAAATTGCATTTTAATATATTAGAGTCCTGCATAGGGTATAATTTGTCACTGTGAGTGACATCAATGAAAACAGTAGAGTAGGTAGCACCTAGGGCCCCTGTCTCCACAGAGGCATTAAGAGAATAAGCAAAACTGTCAGAATAAACGTTGTAAGACTCTGGAAAACAGTCAAAGCAACCAAGCAAATACCAATCAAGCAAAAGGCAACTTGAAGAAAGTTGGAACGCATTATGACATTTTTACTTGCCATTGCTCCACAGGCCTCCCTGATTTTGCAGTAGTCTTGAAGACAGCAACTTATATTCCAGGCTGGGAAGCTGTTCTCTGTATTTGCAGGGAGCAGAGCAGACCTTATCATCAAGGAATTGTGTTTGTATGCACTTGAATGACTCAGGCAAGACACTTGTCTTTGTTTTGCCTAACTCAGAACTCATTCAGTGAGGAAAAGTGGCAGGCATTTCTCAAAAACATTGTAAAGCAGAGAGCAAATTGCAGCTGCCTAAGGCAAAAGATTATAGTTCAGACAAACTATAGAGCACTGAAAGCTGGGGAGAAAAAGCTAGGGAGAAAGTTTCTTTGGAAAATTAGGGCATTCCAAAGTACCCACATATTCTAGGGAATGTAAAAAGTCATGTTCATGCCCAGGGAATACCACATGCTCAGAAAAGACCTGAGAACACCCTAAGCTTTCACCTCTGGCTGATCTCTAGGCTCAGTGAAAGCACAAAATGAAGGTAAGGCAGAACTGCAAACAACCTAGCTAAGAATTGAAGGAATGTCCCAACACAAATCAAATTTGCAAAGACTATAAGAGATGTTTTCTTCTTTCTTAGTTTTCCTCTCTCTTCCTCTTTTTTTTGGGGGGGGGATGGGATCCTCACATTCAAGGAAATCTCTATCAAATACTAGCTGAACAAGAGCTAATGAAAAGAGACTTGATAGACGACCTATGACAAAGAATACACAATTTACAAAAATACTTTAGAAAAGTTATGAAATAAACATCTACAGACCATAGAAAGCAATACAAGCAATCTGTGAGGAAGAAGAATAATGTTATTTCCAGAGACACCACATTATAAAATTTAAAATAGCAAGTTTTCAAGGAAGAAATAAGAAGCTTGCAAAGAAACAAGAAAGTATAACCCATTCACATAAGAAATTAAGAGAAACTGTCCATAGAAAGTATAGACATTGTACGTACTAGACAAAGACTTTAAATCAACTATCTTAAATATATTCAAAGAGCTAAAGAAACCAAGAGGACAATACATAACAAATAAAGAATATAAACAGTGATATAATTATACAAAGAACCAAACAGAAATACTGGAGCTGAAAAGTACTATAGCAAATAAAACAATCACTAGAGGAATTCTAATGGAGATTTGAGCACACAGAAGAAATTATCAGAGACCTTGAAGACAGAGCAATTGTAATTACCCAGTCTGAAGAACAGAAAGAAAAAAAAAAAAGGAGAAAAATGAGCAGAGCCTAAAAGATATGTGGGACACCATTAAACATACTAACATACACATAATGAGAATCCTAGAAGGACAAGAGTGAGAGAAAGGGACAGAAAGAATATTTGAAAATATTTGGCAAAAAACTCCCTGAATTTGATTTAAAACACATACATACAAATCTACACATTAAGGAAGTTATGCAAACTCCACGAGAGTAAACTCAAAAGAGATCCACACCAAGGTACATTATAATCAAATTGTCAAAAGTTGAAGACAAAGATATAATCCTGAAGGCGTAAAAAGACATGCTACTTACAAAGGATCCTCAATAATATTGTCAACGAAAATAATCCATAACCAATCTATAAATGAAAATTTGGGTGAGTTTGTTCTGAACTAAGATGTGAGGACCATGGCCCAGAACGTTTCTTCCCAAAGGAAGAAAGGGCATCAAAGAAGTGGGGTGCACAAAGTGGTCATATACCCCCAAACAGGATGTTTCACATATGATTGAAATGTCCCTATTACAATAGTCTCAAGACTGCTCTGTTGGCACAGTGATTGATGGACACAGCAGGGAGGTCTTCTGTCTCGGTGAACACAGCAGGGTGGCTAGTCTGTTGTCTCGAGGTGGGTAGTCAAAGGTGAGCACAGCAATCAGTTCCTAGCCTAAGGAAAGATGCTTATCCTTAAGGAAATGCCAATGTCGGGGGAAATTGCACCTTTATATTAAGGCCATTTTTTCTTGCCATAGTAAATGTTTAAAGCAGATATACCATGCATGCTCAACGCCCACAGTCAGGCCCTTCTGGAAAAAACAAAGTCAGGCCGAATTAGGTTTACACCAAATGGCTTCCTCATATACTCCGATATATCCTATTGCTTGCCATTTCTATTTGTCGATATTTACAGTGTATTTCTCATCAGGAACCATGCAGGCCAGAAATGAGTGGGATGACCTTTTTTAAGTGCTGAAAGGAAAAACAAAAATATCTGTCAACCAAGAATCCTACATCTGACAAAACTATCCTTCAAAATTGAGGGAAAAATTACAACATTCCCAGACAAACAAAAGCTGAGGGAGTTTTTCACTGGCAGACCTGCCCCATAAGAAATGCTGTTGGGAGTTCTTCAGGCTGAAATGAAAAGATAATAGACAGTAACTCAAAGTCATGTGAATAAGTAGAGAACTCAGGTAAAGGTAACAATATAGTTAAACATAAAAGCCAGTATGGTATTTTTAGCTTGTAACTCTTCTATTCATTTCCTATATGATTTGAAAGACAAATGTATACAACAATATATATAAAACTATATTAATTGGCATACACAATGTATATTGATGTAAGTTGTGACAATAACAACATAAAAGGGGAGGAGAGACAGATGGATAGGAACAGAGTTTTGTATGCTACTGATGCTAATTTAATAACAACTCAAGCTCAGTTGTTACAAATTCAGGATATTAATTACAATCCCCATGGTAACCACTACTAAAATATCTTAAAAACCTACACACAAGGAAATAAGAAGGGAATCAAAATGGTACACTACAGAGAACTGTAACGTAGAATATGTTCACTAGGTACTTTGAATTTATCCAGAACTCACTAATAGAAAGATAACTTGAAATTTCCTACATGTGAGGAAATTAAGCTACACATTTTTTTATATACCCACAGGTCATAGAAAACAATCACCAGTCAAATTAAAAACGGTTTTGAATTCAATGATAATGGAATTATGATACCTCAACACTTATGAGATGCAGCTCAGCCAGCTTTCAGAGGGAAAGTCATATCTCTATATGCATAAAATAAAAAATGATAGAAGCTTGACCAAAAATATAGAAGTCCCTGCCTCATGAAACTGGAAAAAGAAAAACAAGTTAAACACAAAGTAAGTGGAAGTAAAGATGTAGTAAGATAATAGCAGAAATCAATGAAATAGAAGGAAATGTACATTTGAGAAAATGAATTAAACTGAATATTGGTTCTTTAAAAAAATTAATACTTTTGACTCACCCCTAGAAAAACTGTTCAAGAAAAACAAAAAGAAAGACATTCTGAATATCATGAAAAAAACATGACACTGCCACAGATACTCGAGATATTAAAATGATTAGAATTGACTATTGTGACCAATTAATGATAATAAATATTCATCAGGTTTGAGTAATAATATTTTTTTTAAAAGACATGAAAAGCATTATGTACAAACTGAATCGCATTAAAATTAAAAATTTCTGCTGTACCAGCCGGTAGTGCCGTGTTTAAGTTCATGCACTCTGCTTCAGCAGCCTGAGGTTCATGGCTTTGGATTCCAGGGGTGGACCTACACACTGCTCATCAAGCCATGCTGTGGTGGCATCCCACATACAAAATAGAGGAAGATTGGCACAGATGCTAGCTCAGAAACAATCTTCCTCAAGCAAAAAGGGGAAGATTGGCAACAGATCTTAGCTCAAGATAAACTTTCCTCACCAAAAAAAAAAAAAAAAAAAATTCTGCTTGTCAAAAGACAATATTAAGAGTAAAAAATGATGCCACAGATGAGAAGGAGATATAGTATATCCTAAGCAGGTCAATTTAATTTTAGAAAAGGGCAAAATATTTGATCAGGTACTTCACAAAAAAGAATGGCCAATAAGCGTATGAAAAAATGTTCAACATTTGCAAGAAAATTCAAATTATAATGAGATATCCCAATCTCACCTCCAGAAGGGCAGTAGTTAGTGTAGTAACTAATACTAACTAGTAGGAGACACAGTAAGTATGTTGGGATGCTGGTGATGTGATCTTCCTCTTCTGGGTTCTGTTTACACGGGTGAGTCCATTTTGTGAAAATTCATCAAGCTGTATAGTTATGATTTCAGTATTTTCCTGTATTGTGCTATGCTTCAAAAACCTACATAAGCCAAAATAGAAAGAAAATGAATTGGAGAGTCAAGTATAAGACATTTTGATTTTGGCATCATATTTGCCCCTCATATTTTTTCCAGCTTGTGTTTTCTAGGCTGTGAAACATACCTCAACATATTTATTCCACTGATGACAGCTTCCATCTTCAGTTCTGCTATGCAAATATTTTCTTTCTAAAATGCATTTTTTTGTTATTTCAAGGAATGTTGGGCTAAAGAGGGTAAGGTTGGTATACAGTCTGCTTTCTTCACATAATAGGATTACTTTTAGACTTGGAAAATAAGTGAACAATGTAATTATATAATTATAAATAATTGTATAATATTTACTGATTTTTATCATTGCCTAAAACTTTTTGCTTATCACTATTTTTGAAGAATAGAAGGCTTACAGAGATGTGAAGATAGAATTGGTATTTAATGTATTTACAAATTTGGTCATCTATTTTTTCCTGCATAATCAGAAAAAGTTAACAGATACATCTTGAACTTCTTGAAAATTTATTCACATTCTTTCCAGCTTGATGAGTTACTAAGCTTCCCTACGTGTATTGAAATTTAATCAGCAGAGTACACTGCTTACACAAATAATAGTAATTCAACATTGTTTTTAAGAAGGAAAGCTGTATGTATGTCTAAGTATTTAGTAGTAAGGCGAATGACATATGAAAGTTGTTTTAAAATACTTTTTAAACATTCAGATACTAATTAGAATGCAATATTGCCAAGTGTTGGTAAAAGCAAAAGTTTTCAGAGCTCACAAATTTTCCACCAATTCCATTTTCTGACATTTATTTCTATCACGTGGAGGAAACTTTCCTATGGCTTAAAAAAATCCTTACTCTTGGTCTGAAAAGTTTCGGGAAGGGCAAAGGAAAAAAGGTTCTAGTGATGGTAATATTTTTCCCCATATCAAGCGTAAGTCCACTATTTCTGTTTTATCAAGAGCACTCCTTACATGCCCTCGTGTTTAACACTGTGTTTTTTTATCACTACAGTCATGTGTCACATAATGATGGAGATGCATTCTGAGAAATGTGTCATTAGGCGATTTCATCATTATATGAATGTCATAGAGTGACTTATACAAACCTAAATGTATAGCCTACTTAACACTTACGTTATATAGCACTTATTTTATGGGATCACTGTCATATTTGCAATCCATGGTTGACTGAAATTTCTGTTATGTGGCACATGAACGTATTTGCTATTTTCACAAGCAGTTATATTTGCTCTATGATAAACATTAATTGATAACTTAATAATGAATTGGTTAATTAGTTAAATAATCATTCCAGCAAGTAATTAGCTGTAATTTATTAGTTGATTTTGCAAATGAAGGATAATGGAAAAACCTTAAATTTCTCTGGAATAAAATTATAGAATGGTTATAACTTCATAGCTATAAGTAAAGATAAACTAGAGAAAGTAATAAAGTTGGAGCTTAATTACTGTAGCTTATACAATGTCTTCAATATTAAGCAATTCCTACCATTTTGCTACGACTGGAATAAACTACAGTGCTGAGAATGGATACAACTTTTGCAGCAAGTGCTACAGCCAGAGTCCCACAGTGGTCTTCTATCCTTAATTGAAGAGGCATTACAAAATAGTACTCTAGAAAACTTAACCTACCAGGGTCAGGTTATTTGGAGAAACGTTGATCTCTTGCTATAAACTTGCACTAGAGGTTTTTTGTTTATTTTCAGGATCCAAATAGGTGAGAAACATTCAGAAAGCAGTCACTAAGTAAGTTTGGTTGTGTCTTCAGTCTTTGAGAGGTGGGATGTGTAAAGAAAGTAAATCTTTCCTCTGTGGCCCCTATGTACCTATCCGACATCAACAACAGAGGAGAGAAGGCAAAAAGTATAGACATTACAAAATTACAAAATTCAAGAGGATATGGAATAGAAGTAGTTGAGAAAATAAGTAAAAGAGGTAGACTGATAAAAGGAGTTAGAAATGGAAAAAGGAGTTACAAAATCCTATACATTTATTATTGATTAGTCACAGTTAAATATTTAACCAGCTAATATGAAAGTGAAAATTTGCTTTATTGCACAAGTATAAATGTTTATAGTATGGCGCAGCACTACTTTATGGATTTGCTTCAAGAAACCACTGTAAAAATTGTAAGATCAAGATTCAGAGGCAGAAGTTATCCTCCCAGGATTTCATATTTCAAAACACTTGAGGAGACTTTTGCCTCTGACCAAGATGGAGTAACAGGGACAAAATTTATTCTCCCACAAGAAAAATTAAAAACTCCCACAAAATGTAGGGAGGAAAATGGTTTTCGTGACAATGGACATTAAGCAAGAAAGTGATCCCTGAAAGAGGGGAAATGAATGAGGTTAGCCTATCATTGCCCCATCCTTCTTCCTGAAGGAAGTTCCCCTGCCTCAGCTTTGTGTGGGGAATCCTACATCTGCACAGTTCTTTCATCTTTGCCTTGTTCTATTGACTGGAAGCAAGTCATAGGTCTTGCTCACACAACAAGGGGAGGGGATTATACAGGGTAGGAATCATAGATGCCATCCTAAAGTCTGTCTACTACAATTATGAACAACTTTGTGCCCATAATTTAACAACTTAAATGAAATGCAGAAATTCCTTAAAAGAAAGATTTTCCCCAAATGTTTAAAGCAGCTTTATTTATAGTAGCCAAATACTGAAGAAAGACCAAATGTCCATCAACAGGTGACTGGATAATCAAACTGGTATATCCATACAGCAGGATACTACTGAGCTAAAGAGGAACTAACAACCACATGCAACCACATGGATTGATCTCAAAATAATTATACTGAGTGTAAGAAGCCTGAACAAGGCATCAGTCAACGCCCCAAGAGGAAAAAGCAGCACACAAGTCCAGACTTGTTTCAATGCATTTTCTTCCTCTCTGTGATGGCATCTCAAGGCCTGGCTGTTCTGGTCACTCTCTACTGCCTTTAAAGAAACTTTCAAAAATTCTTAATTCTTATTCAGCTTCTCTAGTTATTGACGAATTGGTTGGTCTGACATATCCCATTCTGTCATAGTCAGAAATAGATTTCCATCCCCAAATGCAGAATTTAAAAAAACATAATATCAGGATTTGTAAGATGCAATACCACTATGTCTAATTTGTATTTGAGCAACTAATAACGAAATATCATTTTCCTTTATTTGTACTAAATACATATTTTTTGATTTATGAAAAATGGACAGATTTGGAGTTTCCATTTTTTGAAGCTTGAGAAATAATTGTTGAATGGGTGTAACATACTGTTCTTATGATCCCTTTTGGTGTTTCCACCAAAGACTTCTTATATTATGTGTGTCTAATAGAGCCATACATGTGTAGCTTTTTAGAAAATTCTGTGTAATCAGATCCCTGTTTTAATTAGCATTATTAACAATGTTTTTCTGACCTGATAAAGTTAAAAGTATAATCATACATTTAACAGAGAAATTATTTTAATCAGAGCACATGATTCATATCAATGGGATCATGGCAGTCATTTAAATTGGTTAAGTTTATAAGACTAAAATAAAGGGAGAAAGATAAGATAAAGCAAGAAGTGAGACAGCAGAACATAGATGAAATTGTTTGCAGAAAAAGAGCTATATATTGCAAGATACCCATCAGCATTAAATTATTTAACGGTTATTGACTTTTCCTGAAAGTTAGTGCTTTGCATTCATAATTTAATTTAATCTATATAACAAACCTAGATGTTAATTATTAGTAGTGTAGATTTGTAAATACGGAAGCAATCTCAGAGATTAACAGATGATACATGGCAGAGCTCATAGTAAAACACAATTCTGAGTCTCTTAGCTTCAAGGCATGTACATTTTTTCTCTTTCTTTTTAAGTAGTAAAATGAACACATAACAACTCCCTACAGAAGTAACCCAAGAGAGTGCATGTAGAAAAATCCTAGAGAGTTTGGAAAACACAAAAATCCCAGTCAAGTACTAAGATGTTATCTCAGAAAGATAGAGTCGAACATGATTGCAACTGAGAAATTTTAACACCATCCATTCATTTATTCATTAGTGTTTATTGAGTGTGTCTTGCTGTGTAAAGTATGTGCTCTTAAGTATTAAACTGAATAACCCAGATTTAGGTACTCACAGGGAATGTTTTTCAAAATGTTAGTAAAGTCGGGAAAGTGATTTTAAGATGATGTGAGATCTTAACGATTCTTAATTCTTCTTAATGAAAAATAACAAAATTTTATTATCATTAATGGAAATGATAGAATAAATAAAATAGCATAAAATAGATTATACACAAACTTATTTCTCCTGGTAAGGAGTGTATGCATATGTGTGTAAACCTTTGTTTATGCACACACATACACACTCATACATATATGCTGCATCACAATGTAAAGTGTATTTTTTCTTGTTTCTCAGTCAAAAAGATTGAAAGACACCATTGCTCTAAGGAACCCTGCAGAATATTTACTCAAAAACAAGAGTCTACAAAATTTAACATTCAAGTACTTAACGTTCCATTATAGAATATTTTGAAAATTAGTACCTTAGAGAGTAACCAATGATCTAATGTGATGAAATGTTAACGGCTGTAGTCTAAACAACAAATTTAATTATATTGTTTTCACCTACTTGAATAATCTGGCATCAAGAATAGAAATTTTAAAACGCCACTTCTTTGTTTTGCCTTTGTTTTTATAATAACTAAGAACGAATATTTGTTATTTCTTATGGAAACAATCCTAATCAGTCGATCATTCCTGCTTTCAGCCTCTCCCCAAGAAGGCAAGCATAAGCTATTATAGTGGAATGGCGCAAAGTAAGTTGGATTCTTATAATCTCTCTTAAAAAGTCCTTGCTTTTTTTTTAAGGAATCAATAAAAAAAAAAGTTTTCTTCTATCCAAAAGCTCCCAATTCACATTATTTTTTCATACCTGTGATTTAAGGCTTTTGGAATTTGAGCCATTTGTGATTAAAATTCTTCTACTGAGCAAGATTGCTCTTAAAGATAGGTGACTTGCATATTTATGTACAAATTGGTAGCATTTTTCTAATGAGCTGTGCGTCTTGGGACAATAACATATTTATTGGGATCAGTAGTCACATAGTCACATCATGAAAAGTATTTATGACATGCTGTTTATGGTGCCATAAACTGTTTGTTTTTACTTTTAAAGTAGAAAATAGTTGTCTGCAGCAGGATTTTGAAGTAATATTGCTTTCATATAGGAAATAGCAGCTGTATTATATATATTATTTTATCTACATATAAGAATATTTCAGATTAAAAAAATCTGTCAGATCACAAACAATAGAATTCACGACATTCAAGGGAATTGTTAGCAAAATAAATTATAGTCCTACATAGTCATAATACTAGACTCATTAAAAGAGGGGGACGGAAGTGGAACAGTCTGATTTATTGGTCTAAACAGAAATTGTTGAAAATAGTATTTCACATGAGAAGACTTAGTAAAACATTTACTAATATACATCTCTCATCAGAACATAGGCATTAAATAGCTTGAAGTTTTTTGGTTTTATGTTTTTAAGTAAACAATTTCATATATATTTCTAGTATTTAACGTAACTGTCAAATTAACCCTGGATTAAAACAAATCATTTTAAAATAGTTCTTGAACCTGGATTCTCTCATCTTTGAAGTGATCAAATATGGTTTTGTTGCAGCCAGCCCGATGATAGAGTGGTTAAGTTTGTGTGCTCTGCTTCAGTGGCCTGAGGTTTGCAGGTTTGGATCCAGCGTGTGGACCTGGCACCACTCATCGAGCCATGCTGTGGCAGCATCCCACATGAAATAGAAGATTGGCACAGATGTTAGCTCAGAGATAATCGTCCTCAAGCAAAAAGAGGAAGATTGGCAACAGATGTTAGCTCAGGGCCAGTCTTCCTCACACGCGCACACACACACACACACAAAAAGGTTTTGCAGACATACATTGCACAGCGCATGTAGCTTAGGGGATGTGGGGTGTCGGGTGGTGGCAGATGAGATGAATCCAAGCTTCCCTTTGATAAAAAGGAGTGATTCCTTCTAAATTTGCAAAACCTATAGGCTGACAGTGACCTTGCACAACTTTTTTATACTAGTCTATATGCTCTACTATGCCTGATCTTATGCAACCTACTGCCAGAAACAACAGGGTTGAGTGGAAAATCATTGCTCTTAGCATGACCGCTTTTGCAGGAGCACTACAGAAAAGGCCTTAGGAGAGATTTGTTACAATGCAAGTCAAAAAATGCTGGTATTTTAAAAAATTATTTATATTATCAATATATAAAATATTTTTAAATTTTGTTTTAGGGTATATGGATATACTTTTAAGAAAGAATTTTATTTTAAAAAGCACTTTTAAATAAAGTGTTTTGATATGTCCCAGAATATAGTAAAATGAGTTTTTCATTCCAGAAATTGTTTAAAAAATATTCTTCAATTTTTACTCATTTTAACAGTTCTTATCACTGCCAAAAGTATATGATCAACACAATTACAGTCTAGATAATCACAAATGATTATAGTCGTTTCATTAGATTATAAAAACTTGTGAAATTTACCTCTTATATCATATTCATTCTCAAAATATAGATCTCCCCTGTTTGTAGTTTAGCAAATCAGTTTGAATACAATTAGACTCTTCTTCTAACTTTTCTGTATTGGTGAAATAACCTGCTCTTTGCCTATGTAATTTATCTCCACAGGCGTCTTCCCAGATCCATTCTACTTTTAACGATCAGGTCTGCCATTCGTCCCATTTTCTATTATGCCTTCTGCTCTGATAGGACATTCCATCCCTTGATCCACAGAAAACTCTCTTACTTTCATCTCATGTGACTCTACAACCTGTAAACCCTGTGAAAACATCTTTGTACTATATAGCAGACACCACTATAGAAGGTAATGAGAGTAAGTGTGCATGGTTGGCATACATGGCCTGTTTTGATTTGTTTGTTTATTGTTGATGCTTCTTGGAGACAAAAACCACAGCAGGAAAGTAGAAAATGCAACTAACATTCATTTCTCTCCATCCAAAATTACAAGTGCTAATTTTTGCCATTTATATTTGTCAACCTTCCAAAACAGAAACCAATTTAAGATTTGGGATCAAAGAATTGCAATTCGGGGAGTAGAGAATCAGGTAGAAAACGAGTGTCCCACTAGAAAGTAAAAGTCAGGGGCTTTCAAAGGCAAAGAAGGGAGGTTGTATTTCAAAGAATTTTAATTGGAGTTGGAGGCAGAAGCTAGTCTTGCCTACACATTGATTGACTATTGATTCTATCTTCAGAAAGTCCGCAATCATCAGCCTTTGTGATCAGGTGTCTGTCCTGCTGAATTCTCAAACAATTGTTTAGAGAACAATTGCCATTTTGGCCCAGTCCGAAGGTCTGGCCCAGTCCAAGGTTCAAGAGAGCAAGGCAGTTTCTCTGGAAAGGCAACTCTGACTCCATTTTAAAATGGCTCCACTAATGCCAATTTTGACACACTTTTAGTCCAATTCTCAAAAAAAAAAACCCCAGATATGTTGAATTCCACTTTAATCAGCTCTCACAGGCAATTACCGTTTTGAATTGTTTGTATTTTTCGGTTTTTTAAGCACGTACTTCTTAAATTGGGATATGTAATGCATACACAGAAAAGGATACAAAACAAAACACGTGCACTTAAATAAGTTATTGCAAAGCGAATGCTGTGTAACCATCTCCCAGGTCAAAATATATAGCATTGTTAGAATCTCAAAAATCCTTCCCAAGTGTCCCTTCCCCATGGCATCTTATAAAATAAACTTATTTTAACATCTTATAAAACTCCCTGTAAGATACCACTGTGCTGAACCCAGTGGCAATCAGTCCTTTACTTTATGAAGCTTAGCCTCCAACTATACATTACAAATACTATAATTTAGTTTTGTCCAATTTTGAAATTCGTGTTAATGGAATCATGCACTGTATATTTTCTATGTCTGGTTTTCACTTAACATTATATTTTTTAGATTCAAATACATAGTTTGTCCATTTTCTTGCTGTACTGTATGCCATTTCATGAATATACAATTTAATTCTTTATTTTATTATTCACAGAGATTTGGGTTGTTTCCAGTTTTTCTTAATATGGCCAACATATGTAACCTAGGGAAATTGAGCACACATTTGTCTAAAGTCTATACTTGGAGTGGAATCACATTTGATAGGGTATGTGAGTTTCTAACTTGACCAGACAATTCCAGACTCGTTTCCAAAGTTGATGTAGTAGTTTACACTCTTACCAGCAGTATATAAAAATTCCATTGCTCTACACTTCTGGAAAATATAGAATTGTTTATGATTTTAATGTATTGCCAACTTATCACAGTGAATGTGTAATGGCATCTATTATAGTTTTATTTTGCATTTACTTAATTGCTAATGAGATCAATTGCATTTTCATATGTTTCCCCTGTAAAACCCTCTGGGACATTTTTTGCAAACTATTTAGATTTTTGTTCATTTTTCTATCGGATTCTTTCTCTTTTATCATTTATTTTTAGGATTTGTCTATATATTCTAGATATTTATCCTGTATTTGTCTTATGTACTACAAATATCTTCTGCTACTTTGCACCTTTGCTTTTAATCATGTCTATAGTTCATTTTTTATACATTTCCATATCACCGATGTTCCATTAGTGGAGGATATCCCTGATTCCCAAACTGTGGCCTGCGGCACTGCAGGACACCACATTGAACTCACAGGGGTACTGCAGGACATTTTAAACTTTCAAAGGCATTCAGCCGTACTGAACATCTGTAGAACAACGTGTATAATACTTTCTTGAGGAAGTTTACAGTTTTCGCATTAGATTGTGCTACATTCTTTTAAATGATAACATGTTTG